>NW_007182064.1:0-774 GCF_000164805.1 Carlito syrichta
ATAGTTATACAGCTAAGCTACAATGTAAATAATTTTATTTAAAACTCATTTCACTGCATTTATATGTGCAGGTTTTTGGAAAAAAGTGTGTTATGCCTGTATTGCTTTAATGTGTAAAAAAAAAAAGTATACACATGTCATGTTTTGTTCTCTTTTATTTTAGAAATGAAGTCTCACTATATTTTCCAGGCTGGAGTGCAGTGGCTATTCACAGGTGCAATCCTGGTCACTACAAACTCCTCGTCTTGAGGAATTCTCCAACCTCACCACCCGGGGCAGCTGGGACCGTGGGCATGCACCACTGCACCAGACATAAATATATCTTATTTGGAAGTCAGGATCTCTCTGAAAAGGCTTTGAGTATTGTCAGATTTTTAGAATAGAAAAAAAACAAACAAACAAACAAAAAAACTCATTTCACTTAATGGAATCATTAATATAAAAAAAAGGGTACACCTGTACCCAGATTTCAAATTTTATTTTTTAAGTAACAAAGTATGCTTGGGTTAAGTTTAGTTGCAAAGTTCATAATGACTAAAAAGAGCAAGAAAAGTAAAGGATACCTCTAGATAAGAGGGACTGAAATTTCCTTCCCACAATCCTACAAAAGATTTTAAGAGGTTTTAAAATCTTTTGAGGGGATCACTTATAGAGTTTATCAAGCATTGGCAGCTAATGTGTGCTATTTTTCTCTTCACAATAACTCCCAGTTTCCCCCGAGATCAGAGAGTAATCTGTAGATGAAAAACTGTTGCTAAAAATAAATATATCCAG
>NW_007182065.1:0-1082 GCF_000164805.1 Carlito syrichta
AAAGCGCCCCTGCAGCAAACTCACCGCATAGAAAACAGGCCCTAAAGCTGGGGGTAGACAGCTGGAACAGACGAGGGCCCTGACCATACACGGGACGGTTCCCAGCCCTATTCTGACAAATCCACCCATGACAATCTCTGCCCAGGGCTGGCCACGCTGGAGGAGATCTTGGCGGTGAGCTGCTTTTAAAGCAGCCGGGGAAAGGGCGCGCGATTTCACCGTAATTGGCCGTGCTTGTTCCAGGGGTGACGACCACAGCGCATTTCTCATGTTAATGCCGGCCCGCTACCCGTGTACTACAATTACTCTGCATCGATTTTAAAGCCGACCTGGCACAATGGCGGCTTCTGATTTGCAAGCAAAACCGCGGTGGCATAAATCAAGCGGATAGAGGCAACGCCACCATCACGTGCGAGTGGGACGTTAGCAGACGGGGAGGGCAGCTCGGGCACTCGGCCCCTGCAGGGCCCTCGCCTGCCCGGTGGGGAGGCACAGCCGCCAACGCTCCGCCCCCTCCACCTCGGCCAGACGGGCACTTTCCCGTGTGGAGGGCCCAGCCTGTGATGGACAGTCCCCTCTGGATCGCGGCTGCAGGACAAACTCGCGGTGAGGGTGGCGGTCAGCAGGTCCTGCATCCCAGCATGAGGCCTGGGGGTGGTTTCAGGAGAGAGCAACGCACCGTGGGAGAAAGTGGAGCCGGAGCAGCCAGCGCGTGTGGACCTGTCTCTGGCCTCGCTGCCAACTAGTATGTGTTGAGGACCCACTGGAGAAAGGTTGGGCATGCCCTTGGCGGGAGCAGGACAGAGGCCGGACAATGAGCGAGCCATCCCTCACACAGGACAATCTGGTTGGCATCACCCCCAAGCGACCCCAGGCTCAGGAGAGGCAGCTGGGTTTAAGGCTCAGAGCTGAGGCTAAGAGCTGAGACCCCAGTGATTCCACGGGGTGGGCTGTCAGCCTGGCAAGGAGAAGGCCTCAGGCCTGGCAAACGCCCCGGGAGGCACTTGCTACCCATTCCTCTGCCACCATCACAAAACCCTGGTTTCTAATCTTGCAGCGGCTTCTGTTCCTGATTCTGGAAG
>NW_007182066.1:0-1007 GCF_000164805.1 Carlito syrichta
GTAGTGGTATGTGAATGAACAGGATTCTGTGTATGGAGGCAGGATAGCTAACGTGGATTGCAGGGGATGGAAGTGAAGAGAAGACATTTTATAGAGGAGACAGTGCTTACTCTGAGTTTTGAAGGCTGTGTAGAATAGGTCAGAGTCATGCATTCTAGACAAAAAGTTTTGAGTTTGTATGAAGACAAAGGTGTGAACCTGAAAGACAGGTGTAGGGTACCTGGGATCATGTGTCCAGAAGCAGAAATTGTACATGGGATAGGCAGAAAAGGGACTGTGGAGTGAGGCTGAGCCTGGATCCCCAAGGCTTCCCTAGGTTTAGTCAAGGGGTTTGAATTTGATCCTGAAAGTTGTGAATTTGAAGAAGGTGAAATTTGCATTTTAGAAAGAGATCTCTCTGAGAAAATTATAGACAAGAGATTGGAGGAAAGTCAAGTGAGCTATTTTTGCAGTAACCTAAGCAAAAATGGAGAGCTGGCACTGTGTCCATGTCAAGAGGACAGAAAGAAGAGAGTGTCAGGAGTGATTTAGGAGGTCGAGTTGAAATCACATGGCAGCCACTGAGAGGTGAAACATCATGAAGAGGAGTCTCTAAAGACAGCAAGACTTCTGACTTTAGGAATTCATTACTTGGCATTATAATGTCTTGTATATGTAGGATCTGTTTTCCTCCCTAGATCTTGTCAACTCTGATGAAATTCCATCTTCTTCACCTCTAAAGCCCCGCATAGTAGGAGCTTAAGGCTTGATCAGTAAACGTATGAACAAAACAAAACAAAACAAAACAAAACAAAACAGGGGCATTAAATGAGAGCAATAGCAATGTAATCATGTATGCCGGGTGATTACTCATTGTAATTCTCAATTTAGGAAGTACCCAGGAAACACACAATATACACTAGGTAAATGGAAGCAATACAGTCTCAACCACTTATATTTATGGGATGGGACTGAAACTAAGAATAATTTAAAACATAATCCATATTTGAATGTAGTGTTCTGTGAAA
>NW_007182067.1:0-783 GCF_000164805.1 Carlito syrichta
CTAAGCCATCTCTTGGAGAGTTACTCATTTTTCCCTGGGTATCTCCCATGTGGATGAAGGAAATAAAAATATTTCACCTCAAAATATGTCTTGGACTTATTTTGAGATTGCTATTGGGAGGGCCTGTAAACAGAAGTAGCCCTGCAAAGCTGTCTTTTGTGGGGGGATTTGCATCTGTAGAGAAAGTCTGTAGGGATGCAGCCAGGCTTTCTGGAAGACCCTCCCTTCTCTGGATCCAGAAAAGATTAACCGAGAGTCTGACACCATAAAGGTCTGAAAGAGGCATTTACCACCATCTATTCTCTCTGAGTGAGGGCCGCTAGCTGTAAGGTTTCATCAACATAACAAGACCACTTTAGCAAGCCGGCACTCCTCTTCTCTCCCTCCCATAACCTGCTTTGCCACAAGTCAAGCCCCCATCTTTTCTGTAACCTCAAGATGGTATATGAGATTCTGAACCTCATTAGAGGTAGGGGAAATTGCTCTGTGGTTCTTCACCATGTGTATTATTTTGTTTTGAGTCAGGATCTCACTCTGTTGAGACTCCAACTCAAAAAAAAAAAAAAAAAAGAAAAGCTGGGTGCGACGGCTCAGGCCTGTATTCCCAGTACTTTGGGAGGCTGAGGCAAAAGGATTGCCTGAGCTCAGGGGCTCGAGACCAGCCTGGGCAACTTGGTGAGACCTCGTCTCTACAATAAATCAAAAAATCAGCCGGCTATGATGGTGTCCATCTGTAGTTCTGGCTACTTGGAAGTCTGAGGTGGAAGGATCGCTGGAGCCCAG
>NW_007182068.1:0-1205 GCF_000164805.1 Carlito syrichta
CATCATCTAAACCCAGGCGGTCTAGGCTGTGGTGAGCCGTGATCGTGCCACTGCACTCTAGCTTAAGTGACAGAGTGAGATCCTGACTCTTAAAAAATAAAAGGCATTCAGACTCTGTGTTTCTGGGTTATGTTGGTCTTTAAGTTACCAAGTTCAATCCAGGGTTGTGGGCCTTTTTGAAAAATTAATTTTGATGGTGCTTTTCTGTCACTGACCAGTAATGAATTTTTTGTAATCCTAATGTTCATATAGTAGTCGTTTTCTCTTAAACTAAAAATGAATTTGGGAATGGAGACTAATAAAATATAGTTAAATGCTAAGGTTTTTCTTTTTCTTTTTGAGTAAAATACTAAATCTTACTACCTT
Organism: Carlito syrichta; assembly: GCF_000164805.1. Lineage (NCBI taxonomy): Eukaryota > Metazoa > Chordata > Mammalia > Primates > Tarsiidae > Carlito > Carlito syrichta. The sequence goes on from NW_007182068.1 coordinate 367, forward strand.
TAAAGATAGAAGATCACTCAGGATAGAAGAGTATTCATATCTAAAACATTCTTTCCACGGTTAAGTGATCATCACTGAACTTTAAGCACTCAGTTCTTTGTATAATATTTAAAAGTTTGTGTTTCTTTTAAAGTCTCAAGACAAGGTTTCTATCAGTGGCAAAGTATTAAGTCAAAAAGATCATTTGGTTTATTGGTAGAAAACTATGACAAATCAGCTCTTTGAGGAGTGGACTAAACCTTAGAATTATGAATAATGTTTCTGAAAACTCTAAAAACGTCCCACATCAAGTTTCATTAGAGCTTTGTTTACAGGCTGCTGGACTTACCCTTAGGAACAGCAGAGAGGGTCGTTGCTATCCTCAGCTGGCTGATTGCCTGCAGCTTCTGCAGATGAATGAACAAATTTACTAAAGCTGAGTGGTTGAGTGTGAGTTATTTAGGAAATTAAATATAGAAGAATGACGGGGTATAGTTGTTGGTATCAATACTGTGCACACACATTCTCAGTGAATACTGATGAATAAATATTGTAGTTGAAAGAACATTTTTCAAAAAAATTAAGTGCTAGCCCTTCCCTAGCACTTACTACAGGTCATACATTGCTCTAAGGGCTTTATGTGTATAAACTCAGTTAATCCTCACAACCATCTTTGGAACAAGTTTAACTCATAAGCAGAGGTGCCAGTCACTGACATTGACCTTTGCCTCCAGAGTCTGTGTTCTTTATCACCTTACACTGCTTTCTGGTCTTATCAATCTACTAGGAGAGAGAGCAATGCTTTTCTGAGAGTCTTTCAGACCCAAAGAAGCAGGTTATTTCTACTAATTATGGCAGGG
>NW_007182069.1:0-763 GCF_000164805.1 Carlito syrichta
AAAATCTCAGGATTGCGAAACCCTCAAATCAATACATTCTTAACAATTACTTCACATTTAAAAACAAAATACAAGCCGGGCTCAGTGGCTCAGCCTGTAATCCCACGCCTTTGGGAGGCTGAGGTGAGTGGATTGCCTGAGCCTGCGGGTTCGAGACCCGCCTGGGCAGCGAGACCTCAGCTCTACAATAAATCAAAAAATCAGCCGGGCGTGGTAGCGCATGCCTGTAATTCCAGCTACTCGGAAGGCTGAGGCGGAAGGATCGCCGGAGCCCAGCAGGTCGAGGCTGCGGTGGCTGGGAGCGGCCACTGCACTCCAGTCTGGGTGACAGAGTGAGACTCCAACTCAAAAATAAATAAATAAATAAATAAAAATAAAAACAAAATACAATGGAATCTCATAATAAAACTGGTGGAGGAGAGGTAGAAACTAATATTTGTATAATTAGTTGGGTGATGTGAAAAATTTGGTGATATATAATTACATTTAGAAATTATACTTTAATTCAGCCAGACTCGGTGGCTCAGCCTGTAATCCCAGTACTTTGGGAGGCTGAGGTGAGTGGATTGCTTGAGCCCGCGGGTTCGAGACCTGCCTGGGCAACTTGGCGAGACCTCATCTCTACAATAAATCAAAAAATCAGCCGGGTGTGGTAGCGCGTGCCTGTAGTTCCAGTACTCGGAAGGCTGAGGCGGAAGGATCGCCGGAGCCCAGCAGGTCGAGGCTGCGGTGACCGGGAGCGGCCACTGCACTCCAGTCTGGG
>NW_007182070.1:0-718 GCF_000164805.1 Carlito syrichta
AAAGAGCCCTTCTACCAGGAATTCATGCATTCACTGAGCCAACATTTACTGAGGGCCCGCCGTAGCTTCTGCGTTTGACGAGTAAACATGCAATTTCAATGCAGGATAGTGAGTCTACAATGGGAAAACCAGGGGCCTATGAGAGTTGGCAGAGAAACACTGAACTACTCTGCCAGTCGAAACCTCACCAAGTATCACTCAAGCATGCTTCCTCACTAATCTTCTGCTAATTCCCCTGGCCCAGAAAAAATCTCATTCTTCTGGGATTCCCATAGCCTTCTCTTCTTTCCTAAAAACTCCTAGAGTCTACTCTGCAGTATAATTATAATTATAATTACTTAATATTATTAAGTGATTACCTCTTTAAGACCACAAAGCAGGCCAGGCTCGGTGGCTCAGCTTGTAATCCTGCGCTTTGGGAGGCCGAGGTGTGTGAATTGCCTGAGCCCACGGGTTCGAGACCAGCCTGGGCAACTTGGCGAGACCTCATCTCTACAATAAATCAAAAATTAGCCGGGCGTGGTAGCACGCGTCTGTAGTTCCAGCTACATGGAAGGCTGAGGCGGAAGGATCACCAGAGCCCAGCAGGTTGAGGCTGCAGTAGCCAGGAGCGGCCACTGTACTCCAGTCTGGGAGACAGAGTGAGACTCTAACTAAAAAAAAAAAACACACACAAAGAAAACTCCCCAAAGGCTGGAGTTTGGTTTTACTTTGAGAT
>NW_007182071.1:0-446 GCF_000164805.1 Carlito syrichta
AAAAAAAAAAAACACACACAAAGAAAACTCCCCAAAGGCTGGAGTTTGGTTTTACTTTGAGATCTCTGAGAATACATCTATGAGGCTGTAGCATAAGGAAGAGGTATGACCGCTTTGTCACCAGCACTCTTCTCGGGGTCTATGCCCTCTCCAGGGCCTTATCTTCCTGAGGACAAGCACCAACTAGCACAGTTCGCTTTCCTGAGTTCTGGGGTCAGATGTGTAACTGGCTGCAGGGTAGGCCCAGATCAAAGAGCCTCAAAAAAGTTTCAAAGCCAACTCAGAAACCCCACCCTTACTCTGCCTCTCCTCTCCCCATGCTCCCTGAGTGAAAGCACCCCTGCTCATACAGGCACACAAAAGAAAACTTGACTGTTGCCAGGCTCGGTGGCTCAGCCTGTAATCCCACGCCTTTGGGAGGCTGAGGTGAGTGGATTGCCTGAGCC
>NW_007182072.1:0-820 GCF_000164805.1 Carlito syrichta
TCATTGCACCAGGACCTACCCCAAAACCAATTCAGAGCTGCAATCACAGCTTGCTCCCTGGAAGCGTCCATCACTGCCTTTTCCCATTCCACAGAGCAGGGTGGGAACTAGGAGGCAGAGCACCTCTGGAACTCCTGGCATGGCAGGCCCCTGGCTCCAAGGTGAGGAAAGGCTGCCCACTCCTGCCAGATAAAGTTTGAGTCTCTGAGCAGTGGGACTTCCCCCAGCCATCCTCCAATGGGGCTGCCGAACCATACCACTCATGGGCTATGAGGGGAAATACAGAAACTTCTCCAGCCAGACAGTGTCCTGCCTTTTGCTCCTGTGTGAAAGAAACAGCCTCACCCACGTGAAAGGAGGCCATTCTATGTCCACCTGGTTGAGCCATGGGACCTCTTCTGTCCATCCACTGCTGATGTGGCCCCACCCATGTGAGAGCTGGAAGGGGAGGCATCAGAGCTCATGGAGATGCAAGAAACTCAGAGAATTCCTGGAAGATACATTGCAAAAAGAACCTCACCAAGGCATAGTTGTCAGACTATCCAAAGTCAACATGAAAGAAAATATTCTAAAAGCAACATGAGAGAAGTATAGAATCACCTATAGAGAAAATGACTTCAGACTAACAGCAGACTTCTCAGCAGAAACCCTACTAGCCAGAAGAAATTAAAGGCCTATTTTCAAGCTCCTTGAAGACAAAATGCCAACCAAAAATTTTATATCCTGCCAAACTAAGCTTAATGAATAAGGAAAAAGAGTCTTTCCCCAAAAAACAAACATTAAGGGAATTTATTGCTAGTAAACTAACTCTACAAGAGAG
>NW_007182073.1:0-1664 GCF_000164805.1 Carlito syrichta
AATAAAGCATGCTAATTTTGTACATAACTATGGGTCAGTCAATTACCTTCCTTAAAAAGAATGGTGTCTTTATGTGGAAAAAAAATTGTTAGAATAAACTATAATAAAGGTCTGTTTTTGTTTGATATTTTATGATTCTTTAATCCTTATTCAAGTTATACCTGAGAAAAATGGCACAAGAGAGCTAGAGGGGGCTTTAAAGATAATCTTTATTAATACTAATGAAGCCTATGGAGACTAGATTATTTCTTCTAGGGTTGTATGGTCAGTGGAAGAAATGTGGCGTGAATCTCAACCCAAGATATCCTTCCTTATATGACAATGCCATCTTAGTGTTCACCCTGATGAATTTTAGAGGTTTTATTTTGTTGAACATCATTTTAACTGATTTAACATTCCCTTTAAGGAAAATTACTCTAGTAAATTATCTTATTTTCAAAGTGGAACATAAATAATTTTTTTTTTTTTTTTTGGACACTGTGTTAGGAAAGACAAAGTCTCATCCAGTTGCAGCTGTTTCTGAATTTTTAATCAAATCCAAGTTTTTTGAATTAAACATAGTTTAATTTTGAAAAAAAAGAAAACTTATGTGGCACACTGCTCTAGACTTGGAGTCAGAGAACCTAAATCCTGATCACTCAATCCTGTCAGTTATTTGGCTGCAGTCTTCATTGTACCCTTTCTCAAAAAGAAAAGAAAAGATTAACTTATCAATCTTACAGTATAGCTTGTAAAAGTACATGAGATAGTAAATGAGAAAGCAATTTTTAAACTCTAAACTCTAAAACATTTTACAAAATTTGTTACAAATAGTTATTTTTAAGTTAAAACAAACTCAGATATATTCAATACTCCAAATGCAAAATATAGCATCCTCCTTTAAAAATAAAGGTGATGGGTAAACCCTTAGGATTCCCTCTCACTGTGGAAGCTTTTCTGTCCTCTCAATAAATCTTGCTATCTCACAAAAAATAAAAATAAAAATAAAAAGTAAAATAAATAAAGGTGATATTGTTGTAAACTCTCTGCAACATTAGTTAGATTTTCTTGAGTGTGTATGACTGGAAACTTTAAGAAAATGAAAAAAAAATCCTTTTACCATCAGTTATTCTATAAATTTTCAAACAGAAGACCAAAAAACATTATTTCAATCTGTAAGATTTTCATACAATATCCTTTTTGAAAATATATTCTGTCCATTAATTTTTACTTTTATTTGTTTTTATGAAATATTTATTACATACAGCAATTATAATATTCTATCATTAATATAGTGATTCCATTACAACTTTTATATTTATAAGGCAAATACTTCACTCTGCTTTGAATTGGAGTTATATGTCTATCTCTCTCATTAGATTTTAGTGATTTTTAAAGAGATTATCCATGTATGCTTCTTAAATGAGTCTATTTAAACATTTAGGAACCTTTAGAGATCATTTCAGCTAGTGCTCTTTATTTTAGATATTAAGAAACTTAAAAAAAGGAAATGGTAAAAGTGTAGGATACTGCCTACAAAGACAAAATTCTACATTTCAAATTTTGATTCTCCCTGCCCCAACTGTAAAATTAGCAATATGCTCGAGGAAGATGAGCCCTCTACTGTTCCAGAGGTAAGTTTAGTCTAAATTGATCATTGCAATCCCACTTCCTTTACCAGTGAT
>NW_007182074.1:0-956 GCF_000164805.1 Carlito syrichta
GGGAAGAAAGCAGACAAACAACCAAAAAAAAGAGAAATTGGTACCAGAAGTAAATTTAAAGTTCCTTCAAAGTAATTCAACAATAACTATTATTTTATAAGTTGTTTAGCTAAGGATACAGAATCTTAGCTGAAGGGCTGTCATCATGGGGAAAAGAAACAGTTGGTTTTCAATGTGTAATTACAAAATTCTACATCTACAGCAAAAATCTGTTGCTGACATTTGTTGAAACCTAGGAGATTAACAGTATAGTATCAGATTTTATAACACACACATACATATATTATAAAAAAAACCTGGGAGTTAGAGGAAGATGGTGGCAGAACCAGTCAGACTATGCAAGTAGTGTTGAGTGAGTGAGTATATGGAAAATTTGCATACGTGTCAGCGAGTAAGTGGGCGTGTGAGTGACTGACTGAGTGGGGCTCGGGAACAAGTGGTCAGGGCTTTCCTGGTGAAGCAGCCAGTGCCACAGATTCTGTGCTTGGACACTAGTGCTTCTCAGGGCACAGAAGCTGAGTGTATTTTTTAAAAAAATCAATAAAGCCCTTCCCGGGAAGAAGCTGCCAGGAAAGATTGACTGCTTGTGGGCCTGGAGCAAGTGGCCAGGGATCTCCTGGTGAAGTGACTGGTGCCGCAGCTGCTCAGCTTGGTCTCTAACACTTCCTGGGGCACAGGAAATGAGTGCCATTTTTTTACACCAACAAAGGCCCTCCTGGGAAGAAGCTGATGGGAGAAACTGCTGGTTCCAGGCTCTGCTTCACCACTGCAGCTGGAGAGACTGCCAGCTCCAGGCTCTGCCTCACCACTGCAGCGCTTGGCCAGACACTGGCAGCAAGGTCTGTGGAGCGATCCTAGAGGCAGAGGCCCACTGGAGAAAACGAAAAAGACACCCAGTCACCATCTTGAAAATGGGACAGGAAAGTGCTCTGGCTTGCTCACCTTGGAGCAACAGA
>NW_007182075.1:0-1717 GCF_000164805.1 Carlito syrichta
TGTGTGTGTGTGTGTGTGTGTGTGTGTGTGTGTAATTGTATGTAACTAATATTATTTTATCAGTTGAGAAGAAAGAAAAGAACAGTCAGTGATATGGAGCCACTGAAATGACCAGTATGCTAGGGGTGCCCTTGCATGATAGTAAACTCTTGATTTATTTTCCCACTTTTAAACAAACCCGAAGTTATAGGAAATAAAAGGGGGAAAAAGTATATAGACAAATCTTCTATCAGACAATATTATCTGGTTCTACAAGGAGTTTTCATAGATAAAGAAAATGCCACAAATAATTTTATATTCATAATCCTAAACAAAAATTTCCCCTAAATATCATAGGAGACATTGCACAGTCATTTTTAATTTCAGAGGTTATAACAACTTCTCTGGAGAATTGAGCAGTCTCAACAAATGCTCACAGAAATAGTTCCCAAACCTCTGAAATCATAAAGTAAAAAAGATATGAGCATGAATCCACTAATTTCTACTTTATCTGCAATAGTTTAGCCTACTAGAGTGTTTCTTTGTTTAAGTCAGCTTAGTCAGACACTGCAACAATTTTCATTTACCAACCAATATCTATCACTGAGTAGCAATCTACGTGCTCAGCTTTAAAAAACCTGATGTTCTAATGAATGTGTGGCAGAAGGTGCATGATAAGATTACTGAGGAGTTCACCCCTTGGTCTCTTTTCCTCTTGGGTTTTTCTTTCCCAATAATAAGATCTAACAAGCTATGTGCCACCTGAGATGGCCAATTTGTCTTTGGGCCATGTTTTCACACACTTCTTTAATTGGATAGTACACGGTTTACAAGTCAGCAAGGAGAAAGCAGAAAACATTCAGAAAGGACTGTATGAAATATTCAGAGAGGTTTACAAAACATTCAGAGAGGACTCCATGAGCTATCTCTTATAAATAGACTCATCCATGCAAATAAGTTTAGAATCAATAACTTAACTTTAAAGGAATCTCACTCTTTATATAATAGAGAGTCCCTTTGGGTAGTATCCAATTAACTGAATGCAAGGAGTGGCTTCTGCCAAGTATATCCTTGAAGGAAGCATGCAAGCTCTGTCCGTCAGAGGCTTACTGAAGAGTCACCAATGTCACACCAGTCAATGGCCTGAATTGAGTCATCCATTTATGCGACCTGAAGATCACGCTTTGTGTCCTCTAGCAGTCTGCTGGGATGCTGCATCTAGGTATAAATGAATTAAATCCTCATTTAAAGAAAAGCAAAGAGTTCGAGAATAAAATCTACCCAGCAGAAAAATCAAGAGACAGATGAATCACAAAATGGAGTCAGGAGATTTGAGGCCTTTTTTCTTACTGGGACATTTTTTTCTCCTCTTAGGGAGAAGTCAGCCCTCCGGTCAGATATTCACTCATTAGTAACAACAACAAAAATGCCTGTTGGTCTAGAACATACAAGGTACACAAATAAAAAGCAAATAATTCTCTTTTGCTCCTTGGCAATTCTAATTGGCAGACATTTAGAGAAGAGAAACAGTTACATTTCAGGAAAGTACAGATGCTCTCTTTCCTTGCTAGATGGAGCTTTGACAGGTTGGAAGTACTATGTATTCTAATTTTACAACTCCCCGAAGCACCTGATTTGTTATTATATAAAACATAAAGAAACTGTCCTTTTTTTCACGTAAGTACTTGGAATTAACTCATGAGTCAGACTATTTCCCACATCAAGGGCTTGGTAAAAT
>NW_007182076.1:0-763 GCF_000164805.1 Carlito syrichta
CACCAAGCCCGGCTGAGAATTTATTTTTTTGAGTTGGGAGTCTTTTTCTGTAGACAGGCTGCAGTGCAGTGGCACTCTCATGGTCACCCCGTGTCAACTGCTGAGCTATGGTGATCCTGCTGCTCAGACTTCAAGGTACCCAGAACTGCAGGTGCCCTACCACCCCTGGCTAATTTTTAAATTTTATTGTTCAGAGCAGGTCACGCCAATTTGCCTGGGGTGTTCTCAAACCCTCAGGCAGAGGCAGTCCAGTCGCCTTGGCCTCCCAAACTGCTGAGGTGACAGGCGGCGCTACTGAGCCCGCCCTCAGCTGAGAATGAAAAAATAACACATCAAGGGGATATTAATTGGCATTAAATAAATGAATAAGCAGTAGGAAGATGAGTTTTTAAAAATATCACAGTTGTCTCTAAAATTCAAATATGTTTAGGATGGATCATTGTTGGGAGCCAATATCTATAGCTACATGGCTGAGGCCTGTAAAGGCCCATCTGGAAGATCGCCTCTGATATAGGATATCAGTTATACCTATAATATTGGCACGTGATTAGTGACCAGTGTGCATACATGGCAGGAAAATTTATAAGTAAATCTCTATACACCTGATGGAAATTTGCACAGTAGAATTATTTTATATGACCTTGTCCCTTCTAAGTTGTACTTTTTTCTAGATATTTTTAAACTTCTATTTCCTTGTAGACTGGTTAGTCAGCTCTTGTTCCCAAAGGCAGTTTCTCCTAGGATTAAGATTAGAAACTAAATG
>NW_007182077.1:0-802 GCF_000164805.1 Carlito syrichta
CAGGCTGCAGTGCAGTGCACTCTCATGGTCACCCCGTGTCAACCTGCTGAGCTATGGTGATCCTGCTGCTCAGACTTCAAGGTACCCAGAACTGCAGGTGCCCTACCACCCCTGGCTAATTTTTAAATTTTATTGTAGAGAGCAGGTCACGCCAATTTGCCTGGGGTGTTCTCAAACCCTCAGGCAGAGGCAGTCCAGTCGCCTTGGCCTCCCAAACTGCTGAGGTGACAGGCGGCGCTACTGAGCCCGCCCTCAGCTGAGAATGAAAAAATAACACATCAAGGGGATATTAATTGGCATCAAATAAATGAATAAGCAGTAGGAAGATGAGTTTTTAAAAATATCACAGTTGTCTCTAAAATTCAAATATGTTTAGGATGGATCATTGTTGGGAGCCAATATCTATAGCTACATGGCTGAGGCCTGTAAAGGCCCATCTGGAAGATCGCCTCTGATATAGGATATCAGTTATACCTATAATATTGGCACGTGATTAGTGACCAGTGTGCATACATGGCAGGAAAATTTATAAGTAAATCTCTATACACCTGATGGAAATTTGCACAGTAGAATTATTTTATATGACCTTGTCCCTTCTAAGTTGTACTTTTTTCTAGATATTTTTAAACTTCTATTTCCTTGTAGACTGGTTAGTCAGCTCTTGTTCCCAAAGGCAGTTTTTCCTAGGATTAAGATTAGAAACTAAATTATCATAATAGTTTTATTGCCCTGCCTCTAGCCAGGCAGGACATTTTTCTAGTTTCATTACATGCAGAACCTCCCTTTGCTTCAGCCTGAGGTC
>NW_007182078.1:0-735 GCF_000164805.1 Carlito syrichta
TGCTCAGACTTCAAGGTACCCAGAACTGCAGGTGCCTACCACCCCTGGCTAATTTTAAATTTATTGTAGAGAGCAGGTCACGCCAATTTGCCTGGGGTGTTCTCAAACCCTCAGGCAGAGGAAGTCCAGTCGCCTTGGCCTCCCAAACTGCTGAGGTGACAGGCGGCGCTACTGAGCCCGCCCTCAGCTGAGAATGAAAAAATAACACATCAAGGGGATATTAATTGGCATTAAATAAATGAATAAGCAGTAGGAAGATGAGTTTTTAAAAATATCACAGTTGTCTCTAAAATTCAAATATGTTTAGGATGGATCATTGTTGGGAGCCAATATCTATAGCTACATGGCTGAGGCCTGTAAAGGCCCATCTGGAAGATCGCCTCTGATATAGGATATCAGTTATACCTATAATATTGGCACGTGATTAGTGACCAGTGTGCATACATGGCAGGAAAATTTATAAGTAAATCTCTATACACCTGATGGAAATTTGCACAGTAGAATTATTTTATATGACCTTGTCCCTTCTAAGTTGTACTTTTTTCTAGATATTTTTAAACTTCTATTTCCTTGTAGACTGGTTAGTCAGCTCTTGTTCCCAAAGGCAGTTTCTCCTAGGATTAAGATTAGAAACTAAATTATCATAATAGTTTTATTGCCCTGCCTCTAGCCAGGCAGGACGTTTTTCTAGTTTCATTACATGCAGAACCTCCGTTTGCTTCAGCCTGAGGTCAT
>NW_007182079.1:0-821 GCF_000164805.1 Carlito syrichta
CACCCCTGGCTAATTTTTAAATTTATTGTAGAGAGCAGGTCACGCCAATTTGCCTGGGGTGTTCTCAAACCCTCAGGCAGAGGCAGTCCAGTCGCCTTGGCCTCCCAAACTGCTGAGGTGACAGGCGGCGCTACTGAGCCCGCCCTCAGCTGAGAATGAAAAAATAACACATCAAGGGGATATTAATTGGCATTAAATAAATGAATAAGCAGTAGGAAGATGAGTTTTTAAAAATATCACAGTTGTCTCTAAAATTCAAATATGTTTAGGATGGATCATTGTTGGGAGCCAATATCTATAGCTACATGGCTGAGGCCTGTAAAGGCCCATCTGGAAGATCGCCTCTGATATAGGATATCAGTTATACCTATAATATTGGCACGTGATTAGTGACCAGTGTGCATACATGGCAGGAAAATTTATAAGTAAATCTCTATACACCTGATGGAAATTTGCACAGTAGAATTATTTTATATGACCTTGTCCCTTCTAAGTTGTACTTTTTTCTAGATATTTTTAAACTTCTATTTCCTTGTAGACTGGTTAGTCAGCTCTTGTTCCCAAAGGCAGTTTCTCCTAGGATTAAGATTAGAAACTAAATTATCATAATAGTTTTATTGCCCTGCCTCTAGCCAGGCAGGACGTTTTTCTAGTTTCATTACATGCAGAACCTCCATTTGCTTCAGCCCGAGGTCATTGTCATGGTAACCGTGCAGCCCATTATCCAAGAGTGTGACAGCTAGTATTTGATTTTTAGAATAGACTTGTTTGGATAAAACATACATTTAAAGCCGGGCTCGGTGGCTCAGCCTGTAATCCCG
>NW_007182080.1:0-754 GCF_000164805.1 Carlito syrichta
GAGGCAGTCCAGTCGCCTTGGCCTCCCAAACTGTTGAGGTGACAGGCGGCGCTACTGAGCCCGCCCTCAGCTGAGAATGAAAAAATAACACATCAAGGGGATATTAATTGGCATTAAATAAATGAATAAGCAGTAGGAAGATGAGTTTTTAAAAATATCACAGTTGTCTCTAAAATTCAAATATGTTTAGGATGGATCATTGTTGGGAGCCAATATCTATAGCTACATGGCTGAGGCCTGTAAAGGCCCATCTGGAAGATCGCCTCTGATATAGGATATCAGTTATACCTATAATATTGGCACGTGATTAGTGACCAGTGTGCATACATGGCAGGAAAATTTATAAGTAAATCTCTATACACCTGATGGAAATTTGCACAGTAGAATTATTTTATATGACCTTGTCCCTTCTAAGTTGTACTTTTTTCTAGATATTTTTAAACTTCTATTTCCTTGTAGACTGGTTAGTCAGCTCTTGTTCCCAAAGGCAGTTTCTCCTAGGATTAAGATTAGAAACTAAATTATCATAATAGTTTTATTGCCCTGCCTCTAGCCAGGCAGGACATTTTTCTAGTTTTGTTACATGCGGAAATTCCGTTTGCTTCAGCCCAAAGTCATTGTCATGGTAACCGTGCAGCCCATTATCCAAGAGTGTGACAGCTACTATTTGATTTTTAGAATAGACTTGTTTGGATAAAACATACATTTAAAGCCGGGCTCGGTGGCTCAGCCTGTAATCCCGCGCCTTTGGGAG
>NW_007182081.1:0-833 GCF_000164805.1 Carlito syrichta
GTCCAGTCGCCTTGGCCTCCCAACTGCTGAGGTGACAGGCGGCGCTACTGAGCCCGCCCTCAGCTGAGAATGAAAAAATAACACATCAAGGGGATATTAATTGGCATTAAATAAATGAATAAGCAGTAGGAAGATGAGTTTTTAAAAATATCACAGTTGTCTCTAAAATTCAAATATGTTTAGGATGGATCATTGTTGGGAGCCAATATCTATAGCTACATGGCTGAGGCCTGTAAAGGCCCATCTGGAAGATCGCCTCTGATATAGGATATCAGTTATACCTATAATATTGGCACGTGATTAGTGACCAGTGTGCATACATGGCAGGAAAATTTATAAGTAAATCTCTATACACCTGATGGAAATTTGCACAGTAGAATTATTTTATATGACCTTGTCCCTTCTAAGTTGTACTTTTTTCTAGATATTTTTAAACTTCTATTTCCTTGTAGACTGGTTAGTCAGCTCTTGTTCCCAAAGGCAGTTTCTCCTAGGATTAAGATTAGAAACTAAATTATCATAATAGTTTTATTGCCCTGCCTCTAGCCAGGCAGGACGTTTTTCTAGTTTCATTACATGCAGAACCTCCGTTTGCTTCAGCCCGAGGTCATTGTCATGGTAACCGTGCAGCCCATTATCCAAGAGTGTGACAGCTAGTATTTGATTTTTAGAATAGACTTGTTTGGATAAAACATACATTTAAAGCCGGGCTCGGTGGCTCAGCCTGTAATCCCGCGCCTTTGGGAGGCTGAGTGAGTGGATTGCCTGAGCCCGCGGGTTCAAGCCCGCCTGGGCAGCGAGACTCATCTCTACAATAAATCAAAAAATCAGCC
>NW_007182082.1:0-415 GCF_000164805.1 Carlito syrichta
GGTGGGTCTCGAACCCGCGGGCTCAGGCAATCCACTCACCTCAGCCTCCCAAAGCGCGGGATTACAGGCTGAGCCACCAAGCCCGACTACATATAAACTTCTAACTTGGGGGACCAAGCTGGTGAATTAACGTGTTTGTCAAGCATTATATTCTTCACCTCTCTGCTTTAGTATCAGTATAATAGGCCCTAAAGACTACCCCCCTTTACCATTGTCTGACTGGTTTCTTTGATCTCATTAGAAATAAAAAAGATAGCTAGTTATCCAATTATTTCTCAAAACAGGGAAGTGAAAAATGATGCATCCTTTCAAACCAACTTTAGCAGCATTTCTATAAGTTTACACAGATGTTTCTAACTTTAACCATGCAGGCACATAATAAGCACTCAATAAATATTTTCTGAATTAAATGAAA
>NW_007182083.1:0-1009 GCF_000164805.1 Carlito syrichta
AAAAAAAAAAAAAAAAAAAAAATTAGGTACCCTGATGCAAATAATTTTATTTGTGGCATTTAAAGTTTTATCAAGTTTAGCTATTTTTTACATAAAAATAACCACTTGTAGACAATTATTTAAAAAACATCCTAGAAAGTAAAATAAAAATAATAATATAAGATAATTAAATAACAAGAATTTTTAAGAAGTCTGAGTCCATATTTTTGAAATAGAAATATCCTATTCTAGTCTCAATTAAAATATTAATGAGAGTTTAGTTTACATTTTCAATCCATATTAGAAACAACTCCAACTCATAGTCTTCAGTATTCAGTACCTGATAAAGATACCAAAATAATTCCTTTATAAACTTCAGTATTTTCTTCTCTTTCCAGTCTCAACTTCTTCACAGTAACCCACAAAAATAACCATTCCTGTTTGTTATTTTAAAAGCAATTCCATGTGTATCACAAACTATATTATATAACACAACAGCAAAACATTATAATAGGCTTCTATGAGTCAATCAATAAGTTTTGGCAAAAACATATAATTCATCATTTTTTTTTTACTTTTAACAATTACATAACCTAGTGATGGTTCATAGCACTCATATATACTGAATGCCATCAACATCTGTACCCATGGCATTTTCTATAAAATCTGCTTCAGAACACTGAGTAAATATTTTTTTCTAAATGAATTATATAAAGGAGCAAAGAAATAAGGGAGTCATCATTTGCTTATTATAAAATTCTAATAAACCCAGATTTTTTTTGAGCCTAAAATATCTCAAGCATCATACATTATAAAAATATTTTTTATATTTAGTTGAGATCCTTTAAAATGTGATAGATTTGAAAATATTTATAATATCAGTTCAGTTTTTAGGCTGCAATTATTTTTCTTAATTTTTAAGTACTTAGAGAAAATATGTACCCAAATTATTAGTTGGACAACATCTCGTTTATCACATAGTTAATTGAAAATAAGCAGGCTGGGCTTGGTGGCTTAGCTTGTAATTCCA
>NW_007182084.1:0-1097 GCF_000164805.1 Carlito syrichta
GTAAAGAATTTGCTGCCTTTACTCGTAAAAAGTAAATAACATATAGCCATTAAATATAATGTTTATGAATGTTATGGAAAACACACGTTCTAATGTTAAGTAAAAAAACTGAGTACATGAAAACAGGACACAAAATGCTTTTTACAAATGCTTTGTACAAGACCCCCAAATTAATGTGTTTCTTCTATATACTGGATAGAAAAAGCAGGCTGAAAAGATATCACTGAAAATTAACCATACAGTGAGATTAAAGGTTCTTTGTTTCTCTTTCTCCCATTTTTTTCATATTATTTCCTATTTTAACAACAGACACATATTTTTACATTGGAAAAAATAAATGTGTGCAGGAGACTAAAACTATATTGACTTTAATTTAATGCTTTTTGGTTATTTTAAAAGGCTTTTTTGGATTTTCTGTGGACTTTGAGCAGTACGTGTCATGTTACAGTGCTCTTACAGAGTCAGAGCAGAAATGGTTTCTGAGTACATTATTATCACTCCTATGGGCTCTTTTCTTAACATGATCCTGGTGTCAGCTTAATTTAATTTGTGTTTTTTTCTGTAAAAAGATTGGGAACAAAATAAAATTCCATTCTAGTTATTTATATTCCTTGCTTTTTCTAATTCTACATAACCAAATTTATAAATAGTATTTGAAATACAATATATATGTCCCTCCCTTTATTAAAAAAATAAAATATTGTATGATGACTTTAACTTGGTATTTCTCTTCCTATTTTCCATTTCATTCTCTAAATTTGGACTGGATTAATTCAAATAATAAAACTGCCTGTCTCCTTAGAGAAGAGGTTACTGTAATTGAAAACTGTTACTAGTGTTTTTTTTTTTTTTTTTTGCAATGTATACTTTATTTATTTCCTCTTTTAATTTTTATTTTAAAATTGTGGGGTACAATTTAGGTTGAGGTATAAAAATATTCATTGTGCAGGTACCCTTGTTGATGAGGTGAGCCCCCCCAGGCAGATATCGACTACTGTCAATCCCACTTCCCCGCCCCCCTCCTGCAATTTCCCGCTCTGTCAATCCTTTTCTTATACTATTACAGTAGTTGTTCAAGGTCCACTTATGAGTGAGAA
>NW_007182085.1:0-867 GCF_000164805.1 Carlito syrichta
AGTATTTTACTTTATATATCAGTATTTGTTCTATGGAAGAAAATAAGGTTATATTTTCAAATTAGTAAATAAAATTTGGTATTGGAGGGGTCCTCAGGGTCTTTAATATGCTAATGAGTGTTGAAAAAGTCTCCAGAAGACCAAGAGACTAGGTAAAGTTTGCCAACTTAAATAATCATGGAAGATAAGTGATTTGCCCAAGATCTTGCAGCCAAGTAGTGACATTACTGTGACCACTATCTGGGCCAATGGGTTCTTGAACCAAAATATCATATGATCTTTTGAGAGAAAGGAAGTCACAGAAGAAAGCTGACCTTTAAAAGAATCAAGATTGTAAAAAAAAAATATTCTCTCATCATCTATATCCAGCTGGGAGGGCTTAAGAACATCTCTGCGACTTGGTAGCAACTTCCTCAGATGCAAGTGGATCAATTAAATTATTCTACAAATTAGTAGCAGTGAACAACACATTTTGTAAATGGATTGTTCCATACAAAATATTGTAAAGTAGAGGTTGAAAATAAAATCAGACACACACAAACATACCGCCTCAGCCACTGTTTTAGGTGTTGTTATTCTCTCCTGAGTTTATCCAAATTGTTAACATCTCATTGTTCCTCTCTGCTACACATTTTATGTAACATTAGTACCTCCTAAGTCTTATACATGGGCAGAGTCTGACCACTGGTGAATTCTAGGGAGAGAAAATAAACATATGGGGACACAAGGAGACAAGATATCTGGTACAGCAAAAGAAGACAGGGAAGCACAATCTTATCTTCAGACATGATATTTCTGACATTTCTGGGTTCCTTAAACTGCAGGTAGCACAGACCCTAGTCTACACTGCACATTTATGGAAATTAG
>NW_007182086.1:0-850 GCF_000164805.1 Carlito syrichta
TCCTCCTATTTTGCGAATGTCTTGCTCATCATTTAGGCTGTGGATAATAGATCCTGAACATATAAATAGTATGGCTTTAAAGAAGGCGTGAGTGCAGATATGGAGAAATGCTAGATGGGGTTGATTAATCCCAATAGTTACTATTATAAGGCCCAGTTGACTAGAGGTAGAGAATGCGACGATTTTTTTAATGTCGTTTTGTGTTAAAGCACAGATTGCTGTGAAGAGGGTCGTAATGGCCCCTAGGCATAGTGTTATGGTTTGGATTATTTTATTTGTCTCTAGAAGGGGGTGAAATCGGATTAGTAGAAAAACTCCGGCTACTACTATAGTGCTAGAGTGGAGTAGAGCGGAAACTGGGGTTGGGCCTTCTATGGCGGAGGGAAGTCATGGGTGGAGTGCCAAGCTCTGTATCACATTATCTTCTCTGTCCCTAAGTGAAATCCCCCTGCTTTGTCAGGGAATTAGTTTTCAGATTGATGGTGTCCTCAGCCTCCAGAAATGCCTTGAACTTAGAAGAGTGAAAATACACCAGCTGTTCAGCACTAGAAGTGTAACCTCTCTTTACTCTCCCCTTATGACTACATGACACGCCCAGAAACTGTGATCTGCTTTTTTTTTTTTATTATCAAAAAGGATGAAATAGTCTCAGTGGCTATATAGAATAAGATTTGGATTAGATTAGGTCGTGGTAAGAAATACCTTCAAATTGCAGGAATTTAAAGCAAAAAAAATTAGAAAAAGAGAGAAAGCATTATTTCTTGCTCATACTGTATACCCATGTAGGCTTGGTCAGCAGAGATCTGCACATGCAGTCACTCTGGACCTCTGTCCTTCAGAGCAGCTCCAT
>NW_007182087.1:0-763 GCF_000164805.1 Carlito syrichta
CCATCCGTCTTTTCTCATAGTATTGCATTGGATGTTCAAGGTCCATTATATGAGTGAGAACATGTGATATTCGGATTTTTGTTTTTGTGAGAGGTCACTCAGTATTATAGACTCTAGTTCCATCCAGGTTGCAGCGAAATTCATGATTTTGTTCTTTTTTATGGCTGCGTAGTATTCCATCGTGTATATGTACCACATTTTTTTAATCCAGTCCTCTTTTGATGGGCAGCATGGTTGTTTCCAGGTTCTTGCTATTGTGAACAATGCTGCGATAAACATACGTGTGCAGGTATCTTTTTTATAGAGTGATTTGTGTTCTTCAGGGTATATTCCCAGTAGGGGGATTGCAGGGTCATATGGAAGGTCAATTTTTAGAGCTTTTAGGAATCGCCACACTGCTTTCCACAGAGGTTGCACTAGTTTACACTCCCACCAACAGTGTAGAAGTGTTCCCTTTTCACCACACCCTCTCCAGCAGCTGTTATTTTTTGAGTTGTTGATAATTGCCATTCTGACTGGAGTTAGGTGGTATCTCAGTGTGGTTTTGATTTGCATCTCCCTGATGATTAGTGAGGTTGAGCATTTCTTCATGTGTTTGTTGGCTGCTCGAATGTCTTCTTTTGTGAAGTGTCTGTTCATGTCTTTTGCCCATTTTATAATGGGGTTGTTTGTTTTCTTCTTTTCAGTACGCTTCAGTTCCTTGTAGATCCAGGATGTTAAGCCTTTTGTCAGACCTAGAGTTGGCAAAGACTTTTTCCAGTCT
>NW_007182088.1:0-923 GCF_000164805.1 Carlito syrichta
GTAGGGTACAGTGTGCACAGGTGGGGATGGAGGGTGTAAAGTCCAGACTTCTTTGCCACTATACAATGCATCCATGTCTCCAAAAACAATTAGTACCCCCTAAAGCTATTGAAATAGGTGATTTTTTTTAAAAAAGCCCCTTTTCTAGAAGGGACACACCTTCCTTACAGTAGAATTCTAACTAATGAGTGTAGAAGGAAGAATGGAAATAGAAAAGCAACATTTGGTAAACATCACAGCAATAATTGCTGCAAGCAAGAATTATCAGTGCATGTTAAAATGAGAGGGTGAAAAGTATGATGAGAAACAGGCTATTTGCTTAGTTCCAGCGTATCCCCCCATAAGAAATGTGTAATCTTAAAAAGGAAAATAGTGATTTTACAGTGGAGAAACCTAGCAAAATTCACCTCAACCAATGATCAAAACTAGTATCTCCAGCACTGAAACATATAAGTATCAGAGGCCTCTTGATATGAGGCAGGAGAAAGAAAAATATCACTTTCATGGTATTCTGTCCCAAAAGCATGCCCTGAACTAATCATGAGGAGACATTAGATAAACCTAAATTGAGAATCAGTCTGCAAAATAACTAGCCAGTACTCTCAAATGTCAAGGTAATAAAAGGCATAGAAAAATTGAGGAAATGCCATGGGTTGGAGAAGAAACTTAGAAGACATGACAGCTAAATCCAGGGGAGGTTCCTGAACTGGATTCTGTACCGGCAAGAAGATGTTGATGGAACAACTGGCAAAACTGAGTAGTTTCTTAACTAAGTGATGGTGTATTATCAGTGTTAATTTCCTATCATTGTTACATGCTTATGTGAGAAGTTAACACCTGGGAGAGTTGACTGTAAGGGTATATGGGAACTCTGTACGAGTTTTTAAACTTTTTCGTAAATTTAAAATTATTTTTAAAAAGCA
>NW_007182089.1:0-2106 GCF_000164805.1 Carlito syrichta
CTAGACTGGAGTCCAGTCTCTTTCTCTCTCTCTCTCTCTCTCTCTCTCTCTCTGGAGTCCAGTCTCTTTCTCTCTCTCTCTCTCTCTCTCTCTTTCTCTCTTCTCACCCCAATCGCTGACACCGTCTCCACCTTTGGGGTACCCGGAACCCAGCTGAAGCTGGTCTCCAGCAAAGGGGGGCCTAACAGAATCATTCCCTGAGTGATTTTTTTTTTCTTTTTCTTTTTCGTTTTTTTTTGAGTTGGAGTCTCACTGTCGCCCAGACTAGAGTGCAGAGGCCACTCCCGGCCATCGCAGCCTCGACCTGCTGGGCTCTGGTGATCCTTCCACCTCACCCTTCCAAGTAGCTGGAACTACAGGTGCACGCTACCATGCCCAGCTAATTTTTTTTATTTATTGTAGAGATGAAGTCTCGCCTGCCCAGGCTGGTCTTGAACCCACAGGCTCAGGCAATCCACTCACCTCAGCCTCCCAAAGGCGCGGGATTACAGGCTGAGCCACCAAGCCCAGCTTTGTGTGATTTTTAATACAAAAATTTGGTAGAACTTTCCTCTACCCAGGCACAATAGTGCAGGGTGGAAACCTGGCATTTCCAATGAGTAAACGTCCCACCATTGGGAAAGTCTTCCTTCTACAATAAGTGAGCATCTTGGCAGCACTGGACCTGGTCATCTCTCCTCTTGTGATTTGACTTCTTAGCCAATGCAGTCCTCAACAAGCCCGCTGAGATTCCTTTATCCATAAAATGTTACAAGCTATCTGGTCTACTTACCCCTCAGATTGTTGGAGGGTTCTGATGAGACAGTACATGTGACATGCCCATCCCTACTTGCTCCTAACATAGACTTTCATATCTGTTTAAGCAAGTTCATTCAGAGCTCAAACAGCCTTTCTTGGTCAAAGTTATGTATGCTGATATATTTCATCATGGTTTCTGAAGTCTGGACATCAGAATGGATTACTTCCACCCAGACAAAAGAAAGACTATATGACCAAGATACAAAAAGGAAGACTAAACATTTTTTCTTCAAAATATGGTTTCAAAATTACTTTCATCTATTCTTCCCTAGAGAAAGAAGTGTGCTTACAAAAAAAAAAATCAGAATTGTGCCAAACCTTTTGAATAAGAATCTCTAACCTTGGTGCCTAAGAATATGTACTTTAATGCATTACCCAAATTGTTGTTCATGATTGCTAAATTTTCAGACCATGTTAATAGAAAGAGCACCATCAATAAATCGAGAGCCCTGATGCTCATTTATAAGAAACTAGCTAATTAGGAGTACATAGGAAGTTTGTGGTAAAACTATAATGTAGAGATCATAAAGTTATGTGATATTAAGAAAAAAACACTTGGAAGAATAATATGCTGCTCCTAAAAAATTATGTTGGCATAAGTATGTATGTCAGCAAAAATTCTGTGTGGCATAAGCATAGATAAAAATTGGAGGGCTCTATGCCCAGCAGTAGCAATTATTGCAGGGACCTTACAAGGCATTTCACACATGTCCATGGTGCCTGAGGGGTATAGTGAGGCAGTGCTACATATGTCATCAGAAAACAATTACAAAGGATTATCATCTATTTATCTTTTGGAGGGCAGGTCCCTTGTACTACAGGCTTTTCCCACTAAGTAAGTGTTCTAGGAACCCATTGGCATTAGTGTACCAGCTAGCAATGTGAGAAGTTGAGTTTGGCTTCAGGGAAATTTTTTGGAGATTGTTTCAGTATGTTTGCCTGTTTCTCGATGGGCGATTTACATGAGCAACCCACCCACACGGTACTGAGTGTTCAGCAGTTTTTCCCCAAATACAGAGTGATCCCTGTGCCCCACCCTCCCTATTCACCCAATCTCATCCCAAGAGACTTTTTTTTATTATTCGCTGATGAAAAAAGTCCTCAAAGGGCAATGTTTTGCTGATATGGAAGACATGAAACCAAAAACGGCAGAAGCACTAAAAGACATCAAAATTGATGAGTTCAAAAACTTTTGAACAGTGGAAAACATGTCTTGATAGGCATATAGCATCAAATAAAGAGTACTTTGAAGGTGACTGACATTTAAACATGCAAGAATAAACACACTATTTTTTATAAATAAATACC
>NW_007182090.1:0-548 GCF_000164805.1 Carlito syrichta
GGCTCAGGCAATTCTCTTGCCTCAGATTCCCAAAGCGCTGGGATTACAGGCTGAGCCACTGCACATGGCCTTAGCCTAATTTTGCAGAAAAAATTGCAACTTGATGAAAGTTAAGTGATGAATGAGATCATACAGCTTGTAAGAGATCAGGGAGAACTCAAATGTGAGCCTTTCCATTACACTTTGCATCCTTATGGAGAGAAATGCATAAATACACACACACACACACGTATACACACACACAATATATATATGAGAAATGTATATATATTTCTCATATATATTACATATGTATAACATATATTACATATGTATGTTATATATTACCATGTTCTCTACATATACACAAACTATTACACATACACTATTTATATGTATATGTATGCACATTGTGTATAATTACACACACATCCATATTTTACAGTAAATATATATTTATGACACTCTAGCTTTAGTGATCTCTTAGGTAAGTGCTAAGACAATTGTAACCCAAATCATCCAAGAAAATACTTGGACTATTTTAGTTATTTGGTAAGGAATAAAAAAAA
>NW_007182091.1:0-493 GCF_000164805.1 Carlito syrichta
GAATTCAAAGCAGCCCCTTTCTTATTCTCCATGTAGAAGTAAGACTTTTTTTTTTCTTAAGAGATTTACTTTTCCCCCAGCCTTATTGAGGTATAATTGGCAAATATAATTTGTATATATTTAAGATGTTCAAAATAGTGTTTTGATACATGTGTACCCTGCGAAATAACTACCACTATAAACCTAAATAATACATCCATCACTTTACATAGTTATCTTTTTACTTATTTTTTATCAATATTTTTTATTATGATATTGTGGGTACAGTTAAGGGTTATGTATACAAATATGCTTCATGCAGGCACCCTTGTTGATAAGAGGTGTCTCCCCATCCCCAGACAGATATTTACTACCATTAAGCCTATCTCCCTTCCCCTCCCCCCCATAGTTTCCCACCACTGTCAGTCATTTTCTTATAGTATTACGTTGGATGATCAAGGCCCACTATAGGAGTGAGAACATGTGATGCTCAGATCTTTGTTTCTGTGAGAGG
>NW_007182092.1:0-330 GCF_000164805.1 Carlito syrichta
ACTTTCTTCTGCTTGGCTAATTCTGCTTTCCATGCTTATCAGTTTGCTATTTATTTCATTCACAGTATTCTTTACTGCTGTTATCCCAGTTATCAACTCCTTCATTCTTTTTTTTTTTTTTTAAGAAAGAAAAGTTTACTTAAAAGTAAATTAGACAGTGAAAGAGAAGGAAGAGAAAAGATTCACCTCCCCGAGGTGGGGGGAGGGGGACTAAAGCCAGGAAGCATGGTGACAGCCATGGCTCAAAAAGTGCATGGCCACATCAGACTTCAGCTAGGCAATGCCCCCCCTTCATTCTTTCCTCTTGTGTCTCCTCAATTCTTTTTATTC
>NW_007182093.1:0-886 GCF_000164805.1 Carlito syrichta
GCCTGTAATTCCGGCTACTCGGAAGGCTGAGGCGGAAGGATCGCCGGAGCCCACCAGGTCGAGGCTGCGGTGGCCGGGAGCGGCCACTGCACTCCAGTCTGGGCGACAGAGTGAGACTCCAACTCAAAAAAAAAAAAAAAAAAAAAAATATTTCAATGCATTGTCATGATTTGCCTTGCATATGATGGCAAGAAGTCATTCTTAAGTTGTCTGTAACAGATGTGTGCATTTCCATACATTTTTTAATGAGAAGACCAGGTCAAAATGACGTGGAAGTCTGGTCCAGTCAAGAGATAAGCACCACATAATTGGTTAAACAAGAGATGTATGATACAAGGCATTGTTAACTATGGCAAAAAAATAAAAGGAACTATACCAAGGAAACTATAAGTATGAGACTCTAGGGCTGAGAGAGTACCCAAGGAAGGATGGACTTGGAAGGGGTGAAGACCTCACTGAAGGTGTGAGTCAGCTTGCAGGATAGCAGGGAACTTTGCAAGATTGAGGAAACAGGAACAGACCTGAGTCATTTGGAGTACGATAGCCCATGGGGTGTACGGGACACAGCTGAGATGTGAGTGTGCAGTGGCTTCCAGATACCTGTTGGGGCAGGTTGCCTCTGAGGCTCACAGCCCGTTGAGTTCTGCTTCCCCCGTAGAGAGGGTTGCAAAAGTTTATCATCAGGTTGAGGCTGCAACATCAGAGGTACCCAGCCTGGGCAGGTGACTGGGGCAGGCTTTTTCAGATGTCTTCACCCCTCAATGCGACACTCAGCTCACACGGGAAGCCACCTTCTCTTGTATTGTTCCTTAAGCACCCTCTACTGCTTGCTTTAATGCAAAAATTCTTTAAAAGTTATAGAGTACTGTTGAAAGGTGCATTCAAA
>NW_007182094.1:0-932 GCF_000164805.1 Carlito syrichta
ATAGGCTTGAGCCACTGCACCCAGCCTAAAGAGAGTTTTAAAACGTATTTATTTTGTCTTGAAATTCTAATCATTTTTTCCTATAGGAATTTCCTAATGGGCCAAATAAATGAGTGATAAAGAATTATTTTTAGGTCTCCATGTTTTAGTAAACTATTAAACTCAGAGTAAAAAATGCCTGTGGAGCTTTTTAATTTTATAAAATCATTGCGACACAAATCAGAAACCTCACAGTCATTGTAAGGATAGTGGGAATGGATGCTTCCAATTAACTCTCAGGAAATGTTCTTATTTTGTGCTTTTAAAATCTAGCTTCTATGTTATGCCTTTTAGGAGCATAATATTATCAGTTCTTCAGTAAACTGTAGTTTATGGTGGAATATAGCAGTTTATAAGAATAAAATAACATGAATGGAGAAACCTCCTGCTACAGCCTGTGAATGAATGAGCCCACAGGTGACCACACTGCTGTGTGTAGCTGTAAATGTAGAATATTCCACTCATTACATTCACTCTTTCTGAGCAACGTGTGTGTTTAAGTATATATATTTATATATATATATATTTTTTTATTTTATTTCATTTTTTTTTTTGAGTCAGAGTCTCACTCTGTTGCCCAGGCTGGAGTGCAGTGGCATGCTCATGGCTGGGCCCTCAACATGCTGGGCTCAGACAAACCTTCTGCATCAGCCTTCCAAGTAGCTGGAACTATAGGCACATGCCACCATGTCCAGCTATTTATTTTTATTTTTTATTTTTATTGTAGAGATGAGGTTTCGCCAAGTTGCCCAGGCTGGTCTTGAACCCGTGGGCTCAGGCAATCCTCTTACCTCTGCCGCCTGAAGTGCTGGGATTATAGGCATGAGCCACTGTGTCCAGCCAAAGAATATATATTTTTTAAGAGACAGAGTCTTGCCATGTTGTCCAGGCTG
>NW_007182095.1:0-401 GCF_000164805.1 Carlito syrichta
GAAACTGGCCAGGAGCGTACTGGGAAGTGGACTTCACTGAGGTGAGACCAGGAAAGTACGGATACAAGTGCTTACTAGTGTTTATAGACACCTTTTCAGGGTGGACAGAGGCATTCCCCACCAAGAATGAAACGGCACAGGTGGTGGTCAAGAAACTCTTGGAAGATCTGATGCCCAGGTATGGCTTCCCAGTCCAGATCGGATCAGACAAAGGCCCCAGCTTCATCTCTAAGGTAATACAGGGAGTAGCTCAGACCCTGGGGGCGGATTGGAAGTTACATTGTGCATACAGGCCCCAGAGCTCAGGACAGGTAGAAAGAATCAATAAAACCCTAAAAGAGACCTTAACTAAATTAGTCCAGGAGACTGGCGGGGACAGGGAGACTCTCCTTCCCTTTGTG
>NW_007182096.1:0-755 GCF_000164805.1 Carlito syrichta
CAAGAATTTCTTCAGCTGTACCAAACAGCAAAGGTGGAAGACAGATGGGCCTCAGCTTCCTGGGCTCACCCTGCGGCCCAGTATCTTCGGCCCACCAGGACCCTGTCAATCAGGTGGACCTCCAAGACTGGTTCCCAACAGTCCAGAAAACCAGACTAGAGCTCCCAGACTGTATGCCTCACAGTTTGTATACTTTATGCCAAAATAAGTTAAGTTCATTACCTTCTAGGACATTTCTAAGTATTAATATACACAAGCAAAAACAAACACTGCTTAATATTCTCTGAAATTAGCCAGAGGGCATTTACAATAGGAAATCTTTCTCCTAAGAGAACACAGGCACAGAAAAAGATAATGTTTTAAGGGGAATTTTATGCTGAAAAAGCAAAGTGCAAAAGGGTTTAAGAAGAATCACTAAACTGCATGAGGAAAGTATTTGAAATAATTCCAAATTATTAAAAGAACAGAGTACTTTTTATTACTTCACCAAAAGAAGATTATTTTGTTGTTTAAAGGATTTGACTCATTAAGATCTACTTATAGACAGTTGATGAATTTGGGGGTGAAATGTTCCCAGCGTTTGGGAGAGAAAACGTGGTAATTCTTTGAAGGCAAAGGTAGGTGACCATGAAGAAGAAATGTGAGATTGAAGAATGCGTTTCATCTGTGAATTACTGAGAAAGAACCCTGGGAGGCCCATGTTTAATCTGCATTCACTAAAAACACTTGTGCCTTTTATACTCTGCTTATTCATG
>NW_007182097.1:0-723 GCF_000164805.1 Carlito syrichta
CAGGTCAGAAAAACCTTGAGGCAAAATGTCATATGACTGTACCACTTCACAGTTATATTGGATTAGGGCCCACCCTAATGGTTTCATCTTAACTTCATCATCAGCAAATCCCGTTTTCACAAAAGATCACATTAACTGGTACTGGAGGTTAGAACTTCAGCATCTTTTTTTTTTTTTTTTTTTGGGATTTAAAAAATTTTTAATGACGGAAACAAAAAACATCTAAAACCGCAGCTTCTGGAAGAACCACTTGTTCTTGCCCGTCTTGTACCTCTCTTCGAACTTGACCTTGGCTTCACGTCGGGCCTTGTGTTTAAGAACAGGGTCTCTGAAGACATCCTTGTTGACAACGGTTTTGTCCAAGGGGATATCCACAGAGTACCTTGTGGGCATGAGGTGATTGTAGTTATAAACTTTCACAAAAGATTTGATCTTTGACCTCTTGGCAATCTTCTTCTTGCCCATCGCAGCTGTCACTTTGCGGGGATAGCGGTCAATTCCAGCCACAAGGGCATGGCTGTAGGGGCGATCTGAGGTGCCATCATCAATGTTCTTCACGATGACGGCTTTGCGTCCGGAATAACGTCTGGCCAGGACCAGCACCACCTTCCCCGGCTTCATGAACTTGCCCATTTCTACGACAATCACCCAGGCGAACAGCATAAAGGAAGAAAGCTTCAGCATCTTTTGGAGGGATATATTCAAGGCATAACAGACCCATTG
>NW_007182098.1:0-730 GCF_000164805.1 Carlito syrichta
GGGCTCGGCGGAAACCCAGAATCCTGTCCAAGTGAAAGGCTGCCACCTCTGCATTGTGTCTATCGTAACCAGCATACGGCTCCCCTTCTACCACATAGTCTCGGCTATACCGCTTAGGTTTGAAGACAACTTTCTGTCCTCCTTCAAGTATTAGTAAGGCTTTCAGCTGTGTCCCTTTATAACCCACATCAGCTTTAATGATTTTCTTGGTGGCCATGGCATGCATGATTGCCCCCAGTTCTGGTGTCTCTTCAGGGTACACCTCCCGAGGAACCACCCACTGGGCAGCAATCTCCCAGGGAGACTGCAAGGTGTGGTCCAGCCTGGGCACCAGCTCCACTCGCAAGCTAGTCATCATTCGGTGAAAAGCCCTCTGGTCCTCCCGGTTGGCAGCTGATGTATCCAAGTTGTCAATCAGGAAAACTTTGGTGAAGATAAAGATGACAAGGAGAATTGCTAACAGCACAACTCGCTGCTTTAGCTTCATGGTGACCTGGTTTCCTTCTACCTGGCCGCTCTCTGGCTCACTTATCAAGGAGAACAGGTGGTGATGGTTAGTAAGGAGAGTCCATGGCTATACACACTGGTCCATTTCTTCACTGAAGCGCCTTCCACAATTCCTGTCGGGCCCTATGCGCGCTCCATGGCCGCCCGCGCGGTGCGGTGCGGCGCGGCCCCGGCCGCCCCCGCCGCCTCCGGGGAGGGGCAGGCCACTGTTGATGTATTTAAT
>NW_007182099.1:0-311 GCF_000164805.1 Carlito syrichta
ACCGCAGCCTCGACCTGCTGGGCTCCGGCGATCCTTCTCCTCAGTCTTTCAAGTAGCCGGGATTACAGGCATGCGCTACCACGCCCGGCTGATTTTCTGATTTTATTGTAGAGATGAGGTCTCGCTGCCCAGGTGGGTCTTGAACCCTCGGGATCAGGCAATCCCCTCACCTCAGCCTCCCAAAGGTGCGGGATTACAGGCTGAGCCACTGAGCCTGGCTGGAACTCTTAAAGAACTTATATTTAACACAAATACCACGGTTTTAGCTGAAAGTTTTTATTATGTGCTAATCAAAGTTGTTTGCCAATTTT
>NW_007182100.1:0-696 GCF_000164805.1 Carlito syrichta
CCAGCAAGCATAGATTTACGCAGCTATGAGTGTATATGTATATATTTTATCCTAACAAGTCTACTCTAAAAATCAAATAGTAGCTGTCACACTCTTGAACAAGGAAATGAAGGGCTGCCAAGATGGCAGCCATGGGCTGAAGCAGGCAGAGTTTCGGTAATTAACAAAACAAAAGAAAACGTTCTGCCTGGCTAGGTGCGGGGCGACAAAACTATCATGGTAATTTAGTTTCTAATCTTAGCCCTAGGGGAAACAGCTTTCGGGAACAAGAGCTGACTACCCAGTCTACCAGGAAATAGAAGTTAAAAAATATCTAGAAAGAAGTAAAACTTAGAAAGACAGAGAGAAATAATTCTGCTATGCACTTTCCATCAGGTGTATTGAGATTTACTTATAAGTTTTACTGCCATGTATGCACACTGGTCACTAATCACACGCCAATATTATAGGTATAACTGATATCCTATGTCAGAGGCGATCTTCCAGATGGGCCTTTACAGGCCTCAGCCATGTAGCTATAGATGTTGGCTCCCAACAGAAACTAGAAATGTGATTGTGGGAGAAGAAGGGGTGATCGAGAGAAACCTGGGGAGATTATAATATAATAATGGGGGGGAAGTTAAAGCTGTATTCTGATCCTGTTTAAAAATGAGTTAAAGATAAGGGCATTTCTGTGGCAGCCATGGGAAGGGGCGT
>NW_007182101.1:0-1951 GCF_000164805.1 Carlito syrichta
GTTCCATCCAGGTTGCTGCAAAATTCATGATTTTGTTCTTTTTTATGGCTGCGTAGTATCCATAGTGTATATGTACCACATTTTTTTAATCCAGTCCTCTTTTGATGGGCAGCATGGTTGTTTCCAGGTTCTTGCTATTGTGAACAATGCTGCGATAAACATACGTGTGCAGGTATCTTTTTTATAGAGTGATTTGTGTTCTTCAGGGTATATTCCCAGTAGGGAGATTGCAGGGTCATATGGAAGGTCAATTTTTAGAGCTTTTAGGAATCGCCACACTGCTTTCCACAGAGGTTGCACTAGCTTACACTCCCACCAACAGTGTAGAAGTGTTCCCTTTTCACCACACCCTCTCCAGCAGCTGTTATTTTTTGAGTTGTTGATAATTGCCATTCTGACTGGAGTTAGGTGGTATCTCAGTGTGGTTTTGATTTGCATCTCCCTGATGATTAGTGAGGTTGAGCATTTCTTCATGTGTTTGTTGGTTTCTCGAATGTCTTCTTTTGTGAAGTGTCTGTTCATATCTTTTGCCCATTTTATAGTGGAGTTGTTTGTTTTCTTCTTTTCAGTACGTTTCAGTTCCTTGTAGATCCAGGATGTTAAGCCTTTGTCAGACCTAGAGTTGGCAAAGACTTTTTCCCAGTCTGTAGGCTGTCTTCCTGCTCTCTTGATGGTTTCTTTGGCTTTGCAGAAGCTTGTCAGTTTAATAAGGTCCCATTTGTCTATCTTCTCTCTTAAGTCCTGTGGGTTTCGGGTTTTGTACAGGAATTGGATGCCAGTTCCGATTTCCATGAGAGTATTTCCTTCCTTTTCTAAGGTTCTTATGGTTTGAGGTTTTACATTTAGGTCTCTGATCCATTTGGAGTTAACCTTTGTGCATGGGGATAGATAAGGGTCCTGTTTCAATCTTCTGCATGTGGTCAACCAGTTTTCCCAGCACCATTTACTGAATAGGTTCTCTTCTCCCCACTGGTAGGTGGTGGGGGCTTTGTCGAAGATGAGTTGGTTGAGGAATTGAGGTTTTGCTTCTGGAATCTCAATTCTGCTCCATTGATCTATATACCTGTTCCTGTACCAATACCAAGCTGTTTTGATGATTGTAGCTTTATAGTAAAGTTTGAAGTCTGGTATTGTGATACCACCTGCTTTGTTTTTTTTACTGAGGATTGATTCTGGCTATTCTTGGACATTTGTGTTTCCATATGAATTCCTGTGTTGTTTTTTCTAGGTCTGAGAAGAATGTTATTGGTAATTTAACGGGTATTGCATTGAATTTGTAGATTGCCTTAGGTAAGATGGACATCTTCACAATGTTGATTCTTCCGATCCATGAGCATGGGATATTTTTCCACTTGTTCGTGTCAGCTTTGATTTCTTTGAGCAGTGTTTTGTAATTTTCATTGTAAAGGTCTTTCACGTCTCTGGTTAGGAAGATGCCAAGGTATTTCATTTTTTTTGTGGCTATTGTGAATGGAATTGTGTTTTTTATTTGGGTTTCTGTTTGTTTATTATTGGTGTGGAGAAATGCAATTGTCTTTTGTACATTTATTTTGTATCCTGAGACTTTGCCAAAGGCCTTTATCAATGTAAGGAGGCCTTTGACAGATTCTCTTGGGTTTTCAAGGTACACCATCATATCATCTGCATAGAGAGATAACTTGACTTCCTCTTTTCCTATTTGAATACCCCTGATTGCCTCCTCTTCTCTGATTGCTCTAGCCAGGACTTCCAATACTATGTTGAGAAGGAGGGGAGAGAGTGGGCATCCTTGTCTAGTTCCAGTTTTCAGGGGAATTGGTTCCAATTTTTGTCCATTTAGGAGTATGCTGGCTGGGGGTTTCTCGTAGATGGCTTTTACTATTTTGAGGTATGTTCCCCGTATGCCTAGATGTTCAAGGGTTTTTATCAAGAAGGGGTGCTGGATTTTATTAAAAGCTTTTTCTGCATCTAA
>NW_007182102.1:0-742 GCF_000164805.1 Carlito syrichta
TTCATTTGCCATTCTATGTCTTTTCAGTGGTGCATTTAGTCTGTTCACATTTAGGCTAATAATTGAAATGCAAGAGTTGATCCCTGTCATAAGGGTCTTACAGAGTTGTTCCTGCTTGTTTGTTGTCTTTCTTTGGGTTTTGGAGTTGGTTCATGTGTGTTTTTAATCTTTTGCCTGTACTCTTGTGAAGAATGTTGTTGTTCTTTTTTTCTTTTTTCTTCTGTGTTCAGTACTTTCTTAAGTGTTTCTTGTAGAGGTGGTCTGGTGGCAGTGTAGGTTCTTTGGGATTGGATATCTGGAAAAGATTTCAATTCTCCCTCACTAATGAAGCTTAGTTTGGCTGGGTAGGTTATTCTTGGTTGAAATTGTTTATTTTTTAGAACTTTGAAAATAGGGCTCCAGGCTCTCCTGGCCTGAAGGGTTTCTATGGATAAATCTGCTGCTATTCTAATTGGTTTTCCCTGGTAGGTAGTCTGGCCTTTTTCTCTTGCTGCCTTTAGGATTTTTCCTTTTATAGCTACTTTGTTTAGGCGAATTATTATGTGTCTGGGAGTTGTTCTTCTCATTTGTTGTCTTGCAGGGGTTCTCTGAATCTCTTGTGTTTGAATTTTTTCATCCTTAATGAGATGAGGGAAGTTTTCTTGAAAGATTTCATGAAATGTTTGTTCCAGTGTGGCTTCTCTTTCTCTCTCTGCCTCAGGAAGCCCAATTACTCTTAGGTTTCATCTCTTGAAGTGGCCCT
>NW_007182103.1:0-926 GCF_000164805.1 Carlito syrichta
CTTGTTGTCTTTCTTTTGGTTTTGGAGTTGGTTCATGTGTGTTTTTAATCTTTTGCCTGTACTCTTGTGAAGAATGTTGTTGTTCTTTTTTTCTTTTTCTTCTGTGTTCAGTACTTTCTTAAGTGTTTCTTGTAGAGGTGGTCTGGTGGCAGTGTAGGTTCTTTGGGATTGGATATCTGGAAAAGATTTCAATTCTCCCTCACTAATGAAGCTTAGTTTGGCTGGGTAGGTTATTCTTGGTTGAAATTGTTTATTTTTTAGAACTTTGAAAATAGGGCTCCAGGCTCTCCTGGCCTGAAGGGTTTCTATGGATAAATCTGCTGCTATTCTAATTGGTTTTCCCTGGTAGGTAGTCTGGCCTTTTTCTCTTGCTGCCTTTAGGATTTTTCCTTTTATAGCTACTTTGTTTAGGCGAATTATTATGTGTCTGGGAGTTGTTCTTCTCATTTGTTGTCTTGCAGGGGTTCTCTGAATCTCTTGTGTTTGAATTTTTTCATCCTTAATGAGATGAGGGAAGTTTTCTTGAAAGATTTCATGAAATGTTTGTTCCAGTGTGGCTTCTCTTTCTCTCTCTGCCTCAGGAAGCCCAATTACTCTTAGGTTTCATCTCTTGAAGTGGCCATTCATCTCTTGCAGGTTTTGTTCTGTCTTTTTAAGCTTCTTTTCTATGCTTTTGACAGTTTGGGTTAGTTCTGTGTTTTGGTCTTCGAGCTCTGAGATTCTTCTGCTTGGCTGATTCTGCTTTCCATGCTTATTAGTCTGTTGTTCATTTCCATCACAGTATTCTTTACTGCTGTCATTTCTGACATCAGCTCCTTCCTATTTTCCTCTTGTCTCTCCTCAATTTTTTAAATTCTCTCCACTAATGTCTTGATGTTTGGGTTTGTTGCATCTAACCAGTCATTCTGGGGGCTCTTCATTGTTTG
>NW_007182104.1:0-467 GCF_000164805.1 Carlito syrichta
AATGGAATGGAATGGAATCAAGAAGAATGGAATGAAGAGGAATTGAATGGAGAGGAAAGGAAAGGAATGGAAAGGAATTAAATGGAATCGAATGGAATGGAAAGCAATGGAAATGAATGAATTGAAATAGAGAGGATTTTAATGGAATGGAGTGGAATGGAATGAAATAGTGTGGAATGAAATGGATTCGACAGGAATAAATGGTATGGAAATGAGTGGAATGGAATGGAACGGAATGGAATAGGGAGGAATGGAATGGAATGGAGAGGAATGGAATGCAGAGTAGAGGGATAGAATTGAATGGAATGGAATGGAATGGAGAAGAAAGGTACAGAATGGAATTGAATTGAAAGCAGGATGAGAATAGAAGGGTATGGAGTGCAATGGAATGAAGTGGAGTGGAATGAAATGGAAGGGAATGTGGAGGAATAGAATTGAATGGAATGGAATGGAGAGGAAAGAAATGC
>NW_007182105.1:0-1563 GCF_000164805.1 Carlito syrichta
TCATCCACCTTCAAGAAAACGGGATGACAATGTCTGTCAATAGATGACTAGTTAAATTATATATAGTCAATGAATTCTTGACCAAGTCCCCTAAAGCGAATGCCATAAAAGCTCAGAAAGACAATTGGGAACTCATCAAACCAAAAAGCTTTTGCACAGTAAAAGAAACCATCAAAAGAGAAAGAGATAACCCACAGAATGGGGAAAAAAACATTTGTAAATTATGTATCCAACAGAATCCTAACACTCAGGATCTACAAGGAACTCAAACAAAGTGAAAGGAAAAAAATGAGCAACCTCATTAAAAAATGGGCAAAGGACATGAATAGACACGTTTCAAAAGAAAAATTACCAGCAGCCAACAGACACATGAAAAAATGCTCAGCATCACTATTTCTTTTATCAGAGAAATAAAATCAAAACCACATTGAGATACCACCTAACTCCAGTCAGGATAGCCATCATTAGTAAAACAAACAATAACAGATGCTGGTGCAGATGTGGTGAAAAGGGAACGCTTCTGTACTGTTGGTGAGAGTGCAAGTTAGTTCAACTTCTATGGAAAGCAGTGTGGCAACTCCTATAAGAACTAAAAATTGACCTTCCAGATGATTCAGCAATCCCTCTCCCGGGGACATAACCGGAGGAACATTAATCATTCTACAAAAAAGACACATGCACACACGTTTATTGCTGCACTATTCACAATAGCAAAAACATGGAACCAACCCTACTGCCCATCAAAAGTGGACTGGATAAAGAAAGAGTGGTACATATACACAATGGAGTATTACACAGCCATAAA
This sequence comes from Carlito syrichta, assembly GCF_000164805.1. Lineage (NCBI taxonomy): Eukaryota > Metazoa > Chordata > Mammalia > Primates > Tarsiidae > Carlito > Carlito syrichta. The sequence continues at coordinate 806 of NW_007182105.1, forward strand.
GAAGAACAAAATCATGGACTTTGCAGCAAATTGGATAGAACCGGAGACCATCATACTTAGTGATCTATCACAGAAACAAAGAACTGAATACCACATGCTCTCACTCATAAGTGGAACCTGAACATTAGCCACATTAGCACAAGGGCAGTCACTGGGTACTGCTGGGGGTGGGTAGCACATAACACAAAGGCTACCTTGTCCTGTACTGGAGGAGTGAGGGCCAGTTGGAGGCCCAAACTTCACCTACATGCAACCTACTTGTGTAGTTAATTCTTACTTGTACCCCTCATCTCCAGAATAAAATAAAATTTTTTAAATCTAAAAATTTTTTTTTAAATGAAATATTATACAGCTGTAAAATAGAGTGAGGAGGCGTTTTATTATGTGGAAGAAGCAAAATACAAAACAGTTTAAATAGAATGCTACCTTTGAGCCAGAAAGGGAAGAAAGGGATATATTGACATGCATTATATGTATGTACTTTTTGTGTTATATGCATAAAGAAACATTGGAAAGATAGCTGGGAGACAGTAAAGTGATTCACTATAGGGCTGGAGGACCAGAAGCACAGAGCAGGGTGGACAGAAATAAAGTGGGAGTGAGATTGTCAATGGGCACCTTTTATATTATTTTTATTTCTTTTTTATTTTATTAACGAGATGGGGTCTTGCTATGTTGCCCAGATTGGTGTTGTAACTCAAGAGAAGTGTGGGATGTGTATTTGTCAAGGTCATGCTAGTTACTTGCAAATAAATCAC
>NW_007182106.1:0-382 GCF_000164805.1 Carlito syrichta
CTTCATTGTTTGCATTCCGAAGTCAGTTTTCTCAGTGTCTGCCCTCCCAGGGTCTGGGAGAGACCCATACTCTTCTTTTGGTTTTTCTTTATTTGTGTAGTTTTTCTCTCTCTCCCCCTTTCCCTTCCCTTCTTTAATTCTGTTTTTGAAGGAAGGTGGGGTTGCTTTTGTTTCACTTCTGCAATATCCTGTTCTTCTTTATGCAGGTCTTCTGGCTTTGTTCACTTTTGAGGTTGGAGTGTGGGCTGCGCACTGTACTTTTTTGCATTTTTGAGGTTTAGTTGAGGGGGAAGCTCTGGTTCAGAATGTATATGCTGATTCTAGCATCCATGAACAGGTGTATGAGCACATTGGAACCTATTTCCCTCTGCCTTACAATCTG
>NW_007182107.1:0-465 GCF_000164805.1 Carlito syrichta
GGAAATTGAGGGACAGGCGCCTCGTCACCCCTGGTCCTTAGGGACACTGGAAGGGGCTCCTTGGGGGAGCAGTGCCTCTTTGGGTGGTGGCGCACTCACACGACTGAGCCTAGGTACCCCCTCCCTGGGCTCTTTGGGGGAAGTGAGGCCTGACAACATTGAGTGCCAGGTATGGATCTTTAACTTCCCTTTCCATTTTTGTATTAAATTACATTATAGTTCGAGTCACTTTTCAGTTCTGAAATGCTTTAAGCAAGGGGCCCTCTGGGGAATTCATAGAACTATTTTAGCTGTAGTTACATCTTGTTTTGAATAATCACCTTTTGGTTCCAACTAGATCTTTTGCTATCATACATGCTGGAACTATTTTTAGAAGTCCTTTTATAGGTGTTGGAGAGCCACTGAGGTTATTTTTTAACTTCTGGGAAATGTAAAACATATACAGAGGCAGACAGAGCAGGGTAG
>NW_007182108.1:0-834 GCF_000164805.1 Carlito syrichta
ACACACCCAATCTCATCTCATCTCAGCAGCTAAGCAGGGTCGGGCCTGGTTAGTACTTGGAGACCAGGTGATTTCTAATAATAATTAAAATAATACTTACCGATGCACTTTATCTAATTAATTTTGAGAATTTAGCTCCCAGTGTGATTCAGGAATTTTTGCATAGATGCTACAGGTATTTTGTGTGTGTGTTTAGGTGTTATTTATATGCAAATATGAGCAGCAATCAGAAGTTTATTTAAAGTTTATTATGAGAAACCACATAGTACAAAAAACTATTTTATTAAGGAAATTATAGGCTAAAGTATAAATGTATTTGTTCAAATATTAGGTTAAAAATAGCGACACAATGTCAGTAAAATTGGCAATTACACTTTTAAAAATATTACTTTTACATATATTAGGGAAACAGTGTGACCTGTTGGTTGATTGGTCATCTTTTATATTTTATGTTGAAGAGCACAAGGCTAACATCAGATGTGATGGAGAACTATGGTACATAAAACTGTAAGCAACTATATGAAATAAGAATTGCCTTTATATGTCTTCTGTGACTTTGCTTGAGTAAGATAAAGTCTTATAGTAGTTTTCTTTGTGTGTTTGACTAGTTGTGTTTTGACTTATTTGTCAGAGCAGATAAGATCAAATAAGGCCCGATTGCCATTGGCTTAGCTTAGATAACTTGATTCTAAATTACTTCATCATGGTATATCAGGGGGAACCAAAAGAAACAGATTTATAAGAAATGTGTATTTATTCTTTAGTCACCCTTAAGATACTCTCTGTTTCATGCAGTACACCTGTTGAGACACTTTTTACACAGCTCAAAACACG
>NW_007182109.1:0-1075 GCF_000164805.1 Carlito syrichta
CCAGCTGCCATATCCCAGGAACTCAATCCTCACTAGTGACTGGTTTCTAGCCAGCCTGGGAGAGAATAGGCCTGAAGGACAAACTCTGCTACAGCAAACAGTTCCAGGCTGGGATGGGCTGCCAAGAAAACACCTGAGGCTCTAAGACCAACTGTACTTTGACATTCAGAACACAAACTGCCTGAGGTTAATGCTAAGATACAGCCAAAGTTGTGCTCAGAGGAAAATGTACAGCACTTAAGGTCTACATTCATAAGATTTAAAGAACACATATCCACAACCTAATGTCACATATTAAGGAACTAGAAGAACATGAACAAACCAAACCCAAAGTCAGCAGAAGAAAATGAATAATGAAAATCACAGCCAAACTAAAGTGAAAACAAAGAAACAACACAAAGGATCAACCAAACAAAAAGTTGATTTGGTGAAAAGATAAACAAAATTGATAGACCATTAGTTAGATTAAGAAACAAAGACAAGATTCAAATTAACTCAAACAAAAATGAAAATGGAGACAGAAATTCAAAAGATCAACCATCCTATTAGGATCGCGCACACACACACACACACACACACACACACACACACACACACACACACACACACCACAATAGGTCTCTAAGTTAGTAGAATAATCTTTCAGGACTGAATAGGTCTCGGCCCGTCTGATATATGGGCAAGTAGACAGCTTATTTCTATTGGCTTTTAGGTTTTGGTGTCTACAGTGAGTATCCAGCAACATGATTGTGACTGTATCTCCCTTCTGTGAGAGACTGTGAAACAGGAAACAGCCACTCCCAGGGTAAGCAGAGGAGCTCTCAGGCTTGGCCTTGGCAGGACTTCTGCCCGGCTTCAAAGGGATTTGGAGGGTGGCGACAGGCTCCAGCCCAGGCTGCGCCTTGTAATGCAGACACTTCTCTGCCTAGAACCTGGCCCGGCCCTGTGGGAAAGCCCCGGTTCCTGACACTCTGAGCTGGTAGGAAGCACTTGCCCATGGGTTCCCTCCCTCCTTCCCTCCTGATCCTGGGAGTCAGGAAAGGAGGCAGTGAACGGCTGGAGCAGTCCCTTCCAC
>NW_007182110.1:0-548 GCF_000164805.1 Carlito syrichta
CAAGCTGGCCGTCTGTGGCAAAAATTCTGTTGGCCACTACCTATCTCCTAATAGTCACGGCTTTGTTCTCATCAAATGCCTCCTCTAAACACTAAAGTGGTTCCCAGTCTTGCCTCCAAAGTCACTACCCTCTTATTCCTCATCCTTCCATTAACCTAAACCTACCAACCTCACCCCTATTGTGTACCAGGTAACTTTTCCTGGAAAATGATACACACCGCTACACAGACTGTAGTCTCTACCTACCTCGGACACGGGCAACTGATATTTAACTTTGATCTTTGAGAACTGTGGCCCAGCCTGTCCATTGTCCCTGGGGGATGGGGAGGCTCATCCACCAGGGGATGGGGATGTAGTTATGGTAGTCTGGAAGACAAAATTCAACTCAGGCACATCAGGTTCTATGTCTGTCCTGACACGGGAGACAAACACTGCCACAAACCCCAGCAGCTTCACTGCACTGCCTGGGGATGTGAAACCATAGCCCTGTGGAAAGGCAACTCTGACCCTTTCATATCAATTGTAAGATGGCCCTCCACTTCTCCCTG
>NW_007182111.1:0-665 GCF_000164805.1 Carlito syrichta
CTGTAATCTCCCTCCAGGCAGTTGGGCTTGGATCTCCCTTTACTACAGCACCAGTCACCTACGGGCCGCATGAGCCAGAAGGAGCAGTCCGCAGCGGCGGCGCGAGGCGGGTGGGGGCCGGGTGGTGAGCTGCAGCTGAGGCTGGACGGGAAGCAGGCGGAGAGCAGGTGAAGCCAGTCCCCTCACACGCGGGCTCCTCATGGTCAACCTAAAATGTACATTTTAACAACTCTGTAATTAGGAAGATTCTTATGATCATAGAGCGTCATAAAGGGTTTTTTCTTAGTCATACCCCAAATGCTGTTATGCTATAAAATGAATGGCCACTTAATGGCAGTAAAATGTAGTTAAATTAGAACACCTGTCCCTTGAAGTAAAACTCTTCCTCTCAACAAGTTTTGCAGGAGATGGTCAAAAAATAAGATTTATGCATATATACAAAGTGTGTGTGTGCGTGTGTGTGTGTATATACATATATATATGTGTGTATGTGTGTATACATGCAAACATCTTGTTTTGCAGTTTATGGATTTTAACTTCCCCAGAATCATTTTAATATTTTTATGATAATAAATTGATTTATGTTTATTGTATAATTATTTTAAAACAGAAAAACAGAAGGAAAAAATAAAATAGTACCATAAGCCAGGCTCGGTGTCTCAGCC
>NW_007182112.1:0-1278 GCF_000164805.1 Carlito syrichta
TGTCGGCTGTCAGGACAAAGATACAATGAGCACATGAACTGCCAAAATATAAGTTTTTTAGTATGATTCCCTAATAAAAAAGAAATCAGGATTCTTTGAAAAAATGACTGATACTAGAACTGGGTCACTAAATACATGTGCCAGGTTAATCTTGAAATATGAAAAAGTAAGGAAGTACTTAAAAAAGATGAAATTGTGTCAAAAGAAAACTGAAGGCAGTGGAAAGAGCTCCCAATGGAAATGGAAATGAATTCAGAGCAATAAAATACTGGAGAAATGGATAATAGCCAAAAGCCTTAAGTAACCACCAGGGTGTCCAAATGGTTATAAATAATTAAGTAAACAGGTGAATTAAAGATAAATTTCTTATGCACAGGAATTCCAAATAACTGGTGTAGGCACCAATCACCGAAGAGATGGAATTAATACCCTACTCCCTAAGTGTGGGCTGTACATAGCAACTTCCTCCAAAAGACTATAGGTTGGACATGGTGGTGGGGGGGGTAGTAATTTCACACTGTGAAACCTGAAAACACTACATAAATCAGTTGAACAAAGTTAGTATAAACAGTGAAAATTTATCTTGAGAGCATGAAGTGAAAAGATTAGCACTTCACCTATGTAATTTGTTTCCCCAAGCCCATAACCATAGTCTAAGTATGAGAGATGTGCCAAGTAAACCACAATGTAGAAAACTGTATACAGTACCTGATCAACCATCCTCAACACTGTCAAGATCATCAAAACAAGGAAAACCTGAAAAACTGTGACAGCCTGGGTGGTCCTGAGGGAGACAGCGCTCTGAGTACATTCTCAAAGTTTCCTGTTGTGATAGCAGCACCTCCTGGATGGGTCTGAGGGGAACTCAGCTTTGGGCATGTTGTGCAAGGTGTGCTTTAGTGACAATGGCATCTCCTGGGTGTGACCTGAGGAGGACAAAGCTCTGGGCGCAGCCTTCAGGTATCCTGTGGAGATAGTGGTGCCTCCCAGATGGGATCTGAGGTAGACAGAGCTCTAGACACACACTCCAGGTGTCCTGTGATGACAGTGGCCTGAGGAGATGGAGCTCTGGGAATATTCCAGGTGTCCTGTTGTGACAGTGGTGTCTCTCAGGTGATCCTCAGGGGCACAGAGATCTGGACATGCCTCTGAGGTATTGTATGGTGACAGTAGCACCTCTCAAGCAGTCCTGAGCAACACAGAACTCTGGGTACAGCTCCACCTGTCCTGTGAAGACAGTGATACCTCCCATGTGAGACTTGATGAGAATGGAGCACT
>NW_007182113.1:0-1212 GCF_000164805.1 Carlito syrichta
GTTAATTGTAATAGGTTAATAGTATAGTGTTAAGTTGATAATATTAATTGTTAAAAATATTGGGAATCAGTGAACTTGGATTGAACCTAGAGTTAACTCAGGAAAGTTTTTTGTATTAATCAGGGTATAGAGCAAAGAGTATAATATGAATGATTCATTGAACATTATGGAAAACACTTTGAACGATTTGTATTGAAATTGTGCACCTGTGACCTTGATGTAAGCACGGCAGGCATCATGGAATTTGAATTGTTTGCTTGGAAATTGCAGATCTCGTGGTGGTCTTGTGATGCATAGTTTGTAAAGCACGAAACTTGTACGCCCCCAGTGAGTGATTATCACATTGCTGGAGGGTATAGAAAATGGTATATAAGTTGGAAAAGGTTTGAATAAAATCGGCTTCAGTCTTGGCCAGACTGTTCCCAGAAGAGCTGCCTCCGAGTAGTTTTCTTCTCTCCGTTCTGATTCACCGGTGCGGTCCTAACCCTTCCCTGGTCAGTGCAGGTCACCGACAAACAAGGACTTTGTCTCTTTTTCTAGTCAAGCGTTTATGAATTTATGGTTGTATGCAGGATAGTTTTACCATGTTAGATGGTAGGATGGATGATCTCGGTATTGTTAAGTATGATTTAAGGAGACATATATGGGTGCTAGTTTGGCAAGAATGGACTTAAGATGGTTAATTTTGTGTGCAACTTAACTGAGCCACAGAATATTCTGCCATTTGGTCACATAGTATTCTGGGTTTGTCTGTGTAGGTTTTCTGGAGGAGATTAACATTTGAATCGGTAGACTAAGTAAAGCAGTTAGCCCTGCCTAATGTGTTGAGCTTTATCCAATAAGTTGAAAACCCAAATAGAACAAAAAGGCTAAGTAAGAGGGAGCTCTTCTTGCCTGACTGCTTGAGCTAGGGCATCATTCTTTTCCTGCCTTCAGATTGACTAAAAAATCAGAGCTTTTGGATCTTGAGCCTGTCAGACTGTGGACTGGAATTTACATAATCAGTTTTCCTATTTCATAAGTCTTCTGATTGGGACTGGAACTAAATCATCTGCTCTCCTTGGTGTCTAGGTTGCTGACTGCAGATCACGGGACTTCTCAGAGTCCATAATCATGTGAGCCCATAACCATATGCCACATGAGAATGCTGGGTTATTTATTAATCATTCACAAATTATATTTTCAGTAATTACAGAGGACTGCCCCTTTGGA
>NW_007182114.1:0-783 GCF_000164805.1 Carlito syrichta
ACAGGGCCTAGGAGCGGGGCCAGCCAGGTGACAAGAGGGTGTTGCAACCAGATGAAGGGAAAAGAGTCTGGCTGTTGGCGGCGCTGTTTTAATTCATCACTTAGATGGTTGAGGACGTTTAGATTTTCTTCTACTAGGCCAGTCTCGTTAATGTAATAAGAGCATTCCTCTCCGAGAAAGAGGCAAGTGCCTCCCTTGTCGGCTGTTAGACCTAAGGCTCGCCTATTTTGTAAGGTGACCTGGGCTAACGAGGTGATTTGGCATTGTAAGGAGGCTAGGTACGTTGCTGAGGCCTCTAATGCAAGTTGTAGTTTATTTGCTAGGTCGTGGGAGGAGGTACCGCTGTATGTTAGAGCCCCACTGCCTAGGCCTGCTGCTGCCAGAGCAGAGGCGAGAGAGACTCCTGCAATTACAGGAAGAAAGACTGCCCGTTTCGGGCGGGGGTGGGGTGACACCATCAGTGTTGCAGGTTTGTTTATTGTGTATTTTGTTGCAAATTCCCCTTGTGTGTATAGGGGCAACTGAGGTACCAGGGTGACCAGGACACATGATGACTTAAAGGTTTTAGTAAGGGTGCCGTTGCATCAGAAGAAGCAGCCAGGTGGGGAACAGGTAACGTTGACATGTGATGGTTGAGTTGGGGTTGTGAACAGGGGAATTCCTGATAGTGAGGGGAAATGAACAGTAGGATTTTGTGTGTAAGGGGTGGTAAGATTTTCTATGAATGGTACTGCCGTTTTTGTTATTGTGAATAATGCTGCAATAAACATGTATGTGTAGGAA
>NW_007182115.1:0-896 GCF_000164805.1 Carlito syrichta
AAGGAGGCTAGGTACGTTGCTGAGGCCTCTAATGCAAGTTGTAGTTTATTTGCTAGGTCGTGGGAGGAGGTACCGCTGTATGTTAGAGCCCCACTGCCTAGGCCTGCTGCTGCCAGAGCAGAGGCGAGAGAGACTCCTGCAATTACAGGAAGAAAGACTGCCCGTTTCGGGCGGGGGTGGGGTGACACCATCAGTGTTGCAGGTTTGTTTATTGTGTATTTTGTTGCAAATTCCCCTTGTGTGTATAGGGGCAACTGAGGTACCAGGGTGACCAGGACACATGATGACTTAAAGGTTTTAGTAAGGGTGCCGTTGCATCAGAAGAAGCAGCCAGGTGGGGAACAGGTAACGTTGACATGTGATGGTTGAGTTGGGGTTGTGAACAGGGGAATTCCTGATAGTGAGGGGAAATGAACAGTAGGATTTTGTGTGTAAGGGGTGGTAAGATTTTCTATGAATGGTACTGCCGTTTTTGTTATTGTGAATAATGCTGCAATAAACATGTATGTGTAGAACCAACTGTGTTGTCCACTGAAAGAAGACTGGATAAAAATGTGGTGTATATATATATATATATATGATGGAATATTATGCAGCCATAAAGGACAAAATTATGAACCTTACAGCAACTTGGGTAGACTCAGAGTCTGTGATATTGAGTGATTTATTAAAGAAACAAAGAATTGCATGAAATTACTAGATTGTAGCTCAATAAAAGGAATAAACTTTTATATAATGTTTAGCGCCATCTCGGGGACGCCCTTCTGACTGTTCCCTGTGCCTTTCACTAACTAAAAAAAGAAAGAAAAGAAAATAAGAGAAACAGGAAAAGAACTACACCAGCCAAATGCAAGTTGGAATTGAATAGTACCAGCTTACAGGAAGAATTCAGGGGC
>NW_007182116.1:0-347 GCF_000164805.1 Carlito syrichta
GTCAAATTCCACCTCAACTAGAAGTATTTTCTCTTTCCAGTGGGACTTACAAATATAACACTAGGAACTAATAACACAAGTTAGTCCTGAAGTTGACTCAGGAACAAAACAATGAAAAATTTCTTAATCATGTTATTAAAATTACCGAGCACAAGAGACAGCTACTAAAAACCTCACTGCCAAAAAAAAAAAAAAGCGCCGGACCAGATGACTTCTCAGCTGAATTCTACAAGACTTATAAGGAAGAGTTGATACCAAACTTACTAAACGTATTCCACGCAACAGAGAAAAAAATTCTTCCTAGGTTGTTTTATGAAGCTAATATCATACCGATACCCAAAACTGGC
>NW_007182117.1:0-530 GCF_000164805.1 Carlito syrichta
CCAGGCTGCAGGGCTCCCCAGGGAGCGGCTTCCTCGGGACATTGTAGTGGGAGCTGGGACATGGCATGCCCTAGGAAGCTGCCACTACAACCACCAGGGCTGGGTGGAGGAACCTGAGACTTACAAAGAGGAAGCAGTTTGCCTAAAGTCACAGCAGTGGCCACTCCAGGCTTCAAAGCACAGCAGCCTGACTCCAAAGCACCCGCTCCTAATCACATCATAGATTGCAAACTCGGGTACCTACAAGCGTCATCAGGGCAGATGTAAGTAGGTCAAGTGGGACATGGTGGACTGTTGCATGGGAGTATGAGTCCTTCCAATTTTCCAAAAGAGGCCAGAAATCCAGATTTCTATGTGGAAAGTTATTTTGAACTGTTGGCGACTAATTCAAAGAATGGTCGACTCTGAGCCAAGCCAAGCCCAACACATCCAGAGTCACTTCTGGCCCACAGACTTCGTCCTCGTCATTATCCTCTGCTGCCTCTTTGAATTACTTAGTCTTTTCCTCAATTGAGTCAGTGAGATGTTCC
>NW_007182118.1:0-5171 GCF_000164805.1 Carlito syrichta
GCTGAATTAACTAGTTGACTTAACCTGCTAGCCAACTGGCTAACAATTTGACTCAATTAGTAGACTTAACCAGCTATCCAGCTGGCTAGTCAGGTGACATAACTAGCTCTCTACATAGATAGGCAGCTGGCTAGCCAGCTGACTTAACAAACTGACTTAATTACCAAGCAAACTGGATAGCCAACTGAAATAACTAGCTCGCTACTTAGCTAGTCAATTGGCTAGCCAGCTGACTTAAGTAGTTGACATAAAAAGTCAGCCTGCTTGCTAGTCAGCTGATTTAACTTGCTGGCTACCCAGTTGACTAAACTAACTGACTTAACTAGCTAACCAGCTGTCAAGCCAGCTGAGATAATCAGCAACCTACCTGGCTAGCCAGCTGGGTACCCAACTGACTTAACTAGGTGACTTAACTAGCTAATCTGCGGTCTAATCTGCTGACATAACTATCTAGCTACATAGCTAGCCAGCTGTCTAGCCAGCTGACTTAACTAGGTGACTTAACTAACTAGCCAGCTGGCTAGCAACTGACTTAACTACCTAGGTACCTAGGTAGCCAACTGGATAGCCAGCTGACTTAACTAGCTAGCTGCCTAGCTAACCAGATGTCTATTGAGCTGACTTAACTAGATTACTTAACAGAGTACTTAACTGGCTAACCTGCTGACTTAACTTGCTGACTTAACTAGCTAGACAGCTAACTTAGCTAGCTGACATAACCACTTAGCTACCAAGCCCGCCAGCTGGCTTAACTAGCTTGCTTAAGAAGCTAGCTACATAGATAGCTACCTAGCTAGCCAGCTGACTAAAGTAGCTGACTTATCGAGCTACATAGCTGACATAACTAGCTGACGTATATAGCTAGCTTCCTAGCTAACCAATTGACTTAACTAGCAGAAAATCTAGCTAGCCAAATGGCCAGCCATATGACTTAACTAGCTTTTTAACTAGCTAAGCAGCTGGATTGCCAACAGACTTAACGAGCTGACTTAACTAGCTAGGCACCAGGTTTACAACTGACTTAACTAGCTGCGTTAACCAGCTAGTCAGCTGGCTAGCAAGGTGGCTTAAATAGCTGGTTAACTATATAGTCAGCTGGCTAGCCAACTAACTTACATAGCTGACTTAACATAGCAAGCTGGCTAGCCAGCTCACTTACTAGCTAGATAGTTACATAGTCTGCAGGCTAGCCAGATGACTTAACTATCTGACTTGAATAGCTAGCCTGCTGGGTAGCATTTGACATATCTAGTTAGCTCACTGGCTAGCCCTCTGGCTAGACAGCTGACAAATTAGCTTACAACCAGCTAGCCAGTTGGCTAGAAAGGTGACTTAACATGCTGACATCACTAGCTAGCCAGGTAGCTATCTAGCTGACCTAACTAGCAGCTAAATACATTGCCAGTTGGCTAGCAGATTCTCTTAATTAGCTGAATTAACCAGCTAGCCAGCTGGCTAGCCAACTGACTTAATGAGTTAACTAGCTAGCCAACTAGCTGTCCAGCTGACACATATTTAGCTAACTAGCTAGCTATCTAGCTTGTCAGCTGACTCAATAGTTATCTAGCAAGCTAGCTATCTAGCTAAGAAGCTGACTTAAATAGTTAGCAGCCTAGCTAGCTTGCAGACTTAACCAGCTAGCTAACTAGTAAGCTTACTTGTTATCTAGCATGCTAGCTTGCTGATTTAATCATATGACTTAACTCGTTAGCTAAAGAGATAGCTAGCTGACTCAACCAGGTGACTTAACTTGTTAGTTAACTAGCTAGCTTGCCTACTCAACCAGCTGACACAACACATTTGCTAACTAGCTAGCTAGCTGACTCAATCAGTTGTCTTAACCCGTTAGTTAACTAGCTAACTAGCTCACTCATCCTGCTGACTTAACCCATTAGCTAACTAGCTATCTGTCTTAACCATCTGACTAAATTAGAAAGCTGACTTAACTAGCTGACTTAGCTATCTGACTTAACTACTTAGCTATCTGACTTAACTGGCTGACTTAACAAGTTACCTAGCTGACTTAACTACCTGTATTAAGTAGTTAGCTACCTATTTAACTAGCTGAATAACTAGCTGCTTTAATAAATGACTAACTAGTTAGGTAGCAGGCTTAAGTAGGTGACTTAAATAGTTAGCGAACTAGTGAGCTAGCTGACTTAGCTAGCTTACTTAGCTAACTAGCTGCTTATGTAGCAGTCTTTGCTTGCTAACTTAACTTGTTGGCTACCGAGATAGCTAGCTGGTTTAACGAGTTGGTTAATGAGTTAGCTAACTGTTTTAACTAGTTGGTAAATGAGTTAACTAGCTGATTTAACAAGTTGGTTAACCAGTTATTTGGGTGAATTAACTTGTGGGCTGACGAGTTGGCCGACTACTTAGATTGTTTAACACGTTTGCTGCCTACTCAGCCAACTTGTTAGCTCTCTTAACTAGTCGGCCGAGTTGGCCGACTAGTTAGCTTGGATAGCAAATAACTGACGAATTTTTCCACTAGTTTGCTATGTTAACTAGTTGCTTGCTCGTTTGCTGATCTAACTAATCTGCCGACTAGTTGACTGACAAGTTAACTGAACTAACTAGTTGGCCGACATGTTAGCTGTGACAACTTGTCAGGTGACACGTTGGTCGACTATTCAGACGATGGTTTAGCTCACTTTACTACTTGGACGACTAGTTGGTGGACTGGTTAACTGACTTAACTAGTCGGCCAGTGTATTAGCAAACAGGTGAGCTGACTTAACTAGTCAGTGGGCAAGATAGCCGACTAGTTAGCTGACTTAACAAGTCTGCAAGCGAATGAGCCGACTGGTAAGCTGACATAACTAGTCGTTTGGTGAGTGAGACGACTGGTCAGCTGACTTAACTAATATGCCCATGAGTGAGCTGACTGCACAGCTGAAATTAGTCAGCCGGCAAGTGATCCAACTGGTCAGAGGACTTAATTAGTCGGCTGGTGAGTGAGCAGAACGTCGAGCCAAATTAACAAGTTGGCCATCGAGTGAGCCAATGGGTGAGATGCCTTAACTAGTTGGCCAGTGAGAAAGTCACTGGTGAGCTGACTTAACGAGTCGTCTGGTGAGCAAGCTTACTAGTTGGCTGTCCTTTTGGCTTGTGAGCAAGCCGATAAGTTATTTTAACTTTTGGCTGGCAAGTGAGCGACAAGTTGGCTGACCAGTTGGCAGGTGAGTGAGCAGAGTAGTTAGCTGAACTGGTGGAAAGTAAGCAAAGCCACTAGTTAGCTGACCAGCTTTCTGACTTGCTAGCCCACTAGTTAGCTAAGAAACTAGCTGATTTTCTAGTTGACTTAATTAGATAGCTGAGTAGTTAGCTGGCTATGTGACTGACATAACTAGCTAGAAAACAAACTATTTAAATGTCTATCTAGCTGACTTAACTAGATGGGTAACTGACTAGTTAACTGGCTTGCTGACTTAACTATCTAGCTGATTAGTTAGCTGACTAGATAGCTGACTTAAATAGCTAGCTGACAAGGAACCTGACTTCCTAGCTGACTTAATTAGCTAGCAGAATAGATAGATGACTTGCTAGCTGACTTAACTAACTAACTGGCTAGCTAGCTTACTTTACTAGCTGACTAGCTAGTTGGCTGGCTAGCTAGCTAGCCAGCTGACTTAAGTAGCTAACAACCTGGTTGGCTAGATGGCTAGCCAGCTGGCTTAACAAGCTAGCTACCTGGCTGGTTGGTTGGTTAGGCATCCAGCTAGCTAGCTACAGGGCTGGCCAGAAGGCTAGCTGGCTAGCTAGCTGAATTAAATAGCCAGCCGTCTGGCGGGACAGTATGAAAGCCAACCGGCTTAACTAGCCAGCCATACTGCTGAGCAGCAGGCTATCCAGCCAGAATAACTAGATGGCCACCTAACTGACCCTCCTGTTAACCAGCCGTCTTAACTTGCCAGTCAACTAGCTAGGCAGCCAGCGAACCAGCTGACTGAACTAGCTGACTTAAGTAGATAGCCATCTGGCTAGCTAGCTGGTTCAACTAGCTAGCCACCAAGCTAGCCAGTCGGCAAGCCAGCTCTCTTTACTAGCTGACTTAACTAGCTAGCCTGCGGGCTTACCTGCTGACTTAATTAGCTAACTATCTACCTAGACGGGGGCTATCTAGTTGACTTAACTTGCTGACTTAGCAAGATAGACAGCTGGCTAACCAGCTGACTTAACTAGCTGGCTACTTAGCTAGTCAGATGGCTAGCCACTTGAATTAACAAACTGACTTAAGCAGCTAAACAGCTGGCTAGCCATCTGACTCAACTAGGTGACTTAAATCGTTAGCCAGCTGGCTAGCCAGCTGACTTAACTAGCTGACATCACTAGATAGCCAGGTGGTTAGCCAGCTTAATTAACTAGCTAGCTAGCTACATATCATGATGGCTTGCCAGCTAACTTAACTAGCTGACATAAAGAAGTAGCCAGCTGTCTAGCCAGCATATTTATCTAGCTAGCTCTCCTGCTGGGCAGTTGGCTGGCCAGCTGACTTAACTAACTGACTTAACTAGCTAGGCTGCTGACTTAACTAGCTGAGTTAACTAGGTAGCTACCTATCAAGCAAGCTGACATAACTAGCTATTTAACTAACTAGTTACATAGCTAGCTATCATATAGCTAGTTTACTTAACTAGGTGACTTAACTAGCTAGCTTGCTGACATATCTGGCTGACTTAACTAGATAGCTTCCTAGCTAGCCTGCTGACTTAAGTAGCTGAAAAATCTAGCTAGCCAGATGGCTACCCATCTGACTTAACAAGCTTTTTAACTAGTAAGCCAGTAGGCTTGACAAGTAACTTAATGTGCTGACTAACTACCCATCTGGTTAGCCAACTGAGTAAACTAGCTAACTCAAGTAGCTGGCCAGCTGGAGAGCCAGCTGACGTAATTGCCTAGCTACCTAGCTAGCCAGCAGACCAGCCAGCTGACTTAACTTGCTGACTTAATGAAATAGTCAGCTGGCTAGCCATTAAACTTTACTAGTTATCTACCTAGCTAGACAGCTGGATAACCAGCTGACTTAGCTAGCTGATATAAATAGATAGCCTAATGTCTAGCCCACTGACTTAACTAGCTACCTACCTACATAGCCCTCTGACTTGCCAGCTGACTTAACAACATAACTACCTAGCTAACCAGCTGACCAGCGAGATGACTTAATT
>NW_007182119.1:0-314 GCF_000164805.1 Carlito syrichta
AGAGTGGGTGGCCAAAGTCCAGGGGTGCCACCCACTCTGGTCTCCTCCTCACCTCCAGTTATGCACACTGTCCCCTTCCCTCTGCTGTCCCAGTGATGGCTGGACCGGCCCAGAAAGAATCCCCACAGAGACATTCTGGAGTTTACAAGAAAAAAGGGCAGGAATCCCAGGGTCGTGCTTGGAAGGAGCACTGGTACAAGCACCCAGCCCGCGACCCTGACTTGGAGAGCCTGGTGTATTATGTGTCGGGGTTTGGGGGGAGGGGAGAAGGCACTCCAGGAGGACTGAAAATCCCTCGGGCGGCTTTCACCAGA
>NW_007182120.1:0-484 GCF_000164805.1 Carlito syrichta
TTAAGTCAGTTCGTTAGGTTAGCTGGCTAGCCAGCTGCCTAGCATGATAACTAGCTAGTTAATTCAGATGGCTAGCCAGCTGTCTAGCTAGTTAAGTCACCTAGTTAATTCAGTTTGCTGGCCGGCATGTTAACTAGGTAGTTAGGTAGTAAGTCAGCTGGTTATCCAGTGGGCTATGTATGTAGGTAGTTAGTTAAATCACTTGGCTATACATCCGGCATCTAGTTATGTCAGCTAGTTAAGTCAGCTTGCTATCCAGCTGGCTAGCTTGGTAGCTAGCTAGTTAAATCTGCTGGCTAGCCAGCTGTCTACTTCATTAAGTCAGCTAGTTAAGTCAGCTGACTAAGCAGCTTGATAGCTAGATAGCTAGCTAGTTATGTCTGCTATCTAGCCAACTGGGTAACTAGTTAAGTCACCTAGTTAAGTCAGCTGACTAGCCAGCTTGCTAGCTAGGTAGCTTGCTAGTTAAGTCAGCTGGTTAGAC
>NW_007182121.1:0-320 GCF_000164805.1 Carlito syrichta
GTGCTTAGCTATCAGCTGGCTAGACAACTGACTTAACTAGTTGACTTAACCAGCTAGCCATCTGGCACAACTAGAAGACTTAACTAGACAGCCAGCTGACTACCCAACTGACTTAACTAGCTAGTTATCTAGCTAGTCAGCTGGAAACCAGATGAAATAACTAGCTGACTGAAATAACTAGCCAGCTGACTAGCCAGCTGTATTAACTAGCTTGGTACCTAGCTATCCAGTGGGCTAGTCAGTTGACTTAGCTGGTTAATTTAACCAGGTAGCCAGCTGGCACTACTAGCAGACTTAACTAGCTAGCCAGCTGGCTACCA
>NW_007182122.1:0-1139 GCF_000164805.1 Carlito syrichta
CAGGTCGAGGCTGCGGTGGCCGGAGCAGCCACTGCACTCCAGTCTGGATGACAGAGTGAGACTCCAATTCAAAATAAATAAATAAATAAAATAAATTAAAATTATATTTTATTAACCATGTTCTGCATGGAGCTGATGAGCATCTAGACAGAAACCTTAAATGGTACATGTTCTGGCTAGGAGCAGAGACTCATGCCTATAATCCCAGCACTTTGGGAGGCTGTGGCAAGAGAATTTCCTTAAGCCTTGGGTGTAAGCTTGTGCAACTTGGCAAGACCTCATCTCTACAATAAATTAAAGAATTAACTGGGCTCTGGTGGCCATGAGTGTGCCAGAGCATTTCATTCTGGACAACAGAGGATGACTGCAACTAAATATATATATATACACATGTTTCTATCCTTCATTAGGATCTGAGGATCTACCCAGTCTCCAATGGGATTCTTGGTTACCATGACTTCCCATGACCCCCAGTAACAAGGGAACATTTTTAATAATGCAGGTCATACATTCATGGTGAAAAGAGTTTATGACAACTAAGCAGTATGGTTGAAGAAAACAGAAGAGGCTATGTAGGGAGCACTATCTAACAGACCCACTGAATATCACATGAAGAAAAAAATAGTTGAAACAAACTCATTAGACAAGACCATCACAAGGACAGCAGGATGGTTTGCAAGTGTTACACAAGACATTTCTTCTGATCTGGGACACATTTATTTACCTGAGAAGCAGACTTTTTTTTTTTCTTTTTCCCCCTACTTCTCTGGGATTTCTTCTCAGATGAGATTATCTAATCCAGTCACACCTACATTTTGGAAATATGCCTGTACTTATTTCAAAATTAAATGGAAGGTATTTATTTTTGTCAGAGTCTTATCACCCTCTTGGGAGTCCCTCATTTGTTCTCCTGTTTGTCTGAGGTTCTCTTTGATTTGATTCTTCCACCTTCTCCCTGAGGTGGGTCTTCTTTGTCCTTTAGGATTGTTTTCTTTCTTTACAAATGCAAGATAATCCAGAGGGCAGACATCAATTCTGCCTCTGCCTCTCAAGAACAGTGATGTGTCTAAAAGTGCACAGAAACCAGTCGCCGAACTAAAATACATTTTTTGAGAGTTACTAATTTAATAATATAAAAC
>NW_007182123.1:0-453 GCF_000164805.1 Carlito syrichta
CATAGCGAGACTTCATCTCTCTACCCAAAAAATCAAATAATTATCCTGGTGTGCTGGCATACCCCTGGAGTCCCAGCTACTTGGGAGGCTGAAGCGGGAGGTTCACCTGAGCGCAGGAGGTTGAGGCCATGGGGAGCTGTGATTGTGCCACTGCCCTCTGGCCTGGGCCACACAGCGAGACCCTGACTCAACAACAATCAAAACAAATTTTATTTTATTCTTTTTTGGGGGGTAGAGATGGGGTCTGGCTATGTTGCCCAGACTGGTCTCAATCTCCTGGCCTCAAGCAATCGATTCTCCCACCTCGGCCTCCCACAGTGTCGAGATGGCAGGCATGAGACACCGTGCCTGGTCAAGATACGTCCTTAATACCATCAAATATCCGGTTGCGGCCACCATTTCTCCAGTTAACTGATATCACCTGTAGGTCTGTTGCATTCTGTGACTGTTCCG
>NW_007182124.1:0-453 GCF_000164805.1 Carlito syrichta
AGGCTGGGGTGGGGGAGGGGGTCGGGAGTTTCCTCCTCTGGAGCTGAGAGCCTCCGATCAGCACCTACTTAAGACAGGCTGTTCCCTTACGAAAGCATGGGGTTGCATGCTGAGTGCCTCAGCCAGGGTGGGCCCAGAGCTCCAGAGTTCCAAAGCTCCAAAGGGCAGGCAATGAGCAGTGAGAGTGGTCCTGGGACCCCCACAGGTCACTTCAGCAAGGAATGGGACCGGTGTCTCTGAGGCGTGGGTGCCCAGAGCCTCCCTGAGTGACCAGTGGCTTGGTGCTGGGTGCTGGGCAGGCGATGATGTAGCCAGGGAGGGAGCTGGGACCCAAGACACCCATGCATGTGGTGGAACAGCAGCAGCAGGGGGCCACAATATCTGGCCCTGCTTAGGACTGAAGGTCCCTGGGCCTCAGTCCAGCATGGCTGGTAGTGGGCTGGGGGATGGGGG
>NW_007182125.1:0-444 GCF_000164805.1 Carlito syrichta
GCTTTCTACTGTTTATGATTCCCCACCTGCTTTGGCTCAGATCGTAGAACTTCAAGCAGTTTTACAAGTGTTTCATGATTATAATACAATCCCTTTCAGTTTGTATACAAACAGTAAATACATAGCTCATGCTGTTCCAATTCTGGAAACAACCGGTGCTATTTCTACATCAAATTCTGTGATACAACAATTGTTTTTGGAACTGCAAACTGAAATACGCCATAGAATTGTTCCATGTTACATCTCTCATATACAAGCTCATTCACCTTTGCCTGGTCCCCTTAGCATGGGTAATGCCATGGCAGATAACAGTTTATCTCAAACTTATCCAGCTCTTTTAGAGGCTGCTCAGGCTTACCATGCCATCCACCATCAGAACAGTGATGGATTGCGTAAAGCATTCCGCATTCCAAGAGAAGCAGCTCGCCTTATAGTTAAGAATTG
>NW_007182126.1:0-514 GCF_000164805.1 Carlito syrichta
TACTGAGTTTTGCTTGGAGTTGAGGCGGGTGCTTGCTATTGGTGTCCAGCCTGGTCTTCAGTTACTGGACTCTGGCATTCTTCCCATTTCAGCCTCCCCACATGCCAAGGAAACACGCGTGAATTGCCCGGCCATCCCAGCCCCACTGGGTGTAAGAGAGTCAAGCCCCCCCTTTCCAGAGGCAACCCCTGGGAGAAGCGAGCGGGTCCACTCTGGAGAACGAGGCATGAGGAGGGGTGGGAGCCCCAGCAAAGACACACACATGCACCAGGCTCTCCCCCAGGTGAGATGTCAGCAAGCAAATCCGGACACCCTGTCCTGGGTTCTGGTTCATCAGAAGGGAACAGGTCACGTGGTGGGGCCTTGAGAGGGGTGCATAAGCCAGGAGCATGGGCTCACACTTGTCATCCCCTGCACTCTGGAAGTCTGAAGCAAGAGGATGGCCGGTGCCTCCGGGTTCAAGACCAGACTGGGCACTTTGGCAGACATCTCTACAAGAAGCCAAAAAAAAAAA
>NW_007182127.1:0-399 GCF_000164805.1 Carlito syrichta
CTTTAGTAACAACAACTTTTAGGAACAACATTCTTAACAACAATCCTTTAGTAACAATTCCTTTAGCAACTACAGTTCACAGCATACCTACTAGCAGTCTTGGCAACAATTGCATTGATAATAACACTCTCAACCACAATGCCATTAGAGAAAATGCTCTATAGCAACAAACCTCTCAAGGCAATCCCTTTTGCAACAGTGCCTTTGGCAACAATGATCTTAACATCTGTGACCCTTAGAAACAACAGCCCTCGATAATAAGGTATTTAGAATCAACTCTCTTAGGAACAATGCCCTTATCAACAATGCATTTTATACAGTGCCCTCAGCAAGACCACCCTTAGAAATCTTCCTTGGAACAATACCCTTGGCAGCAATAACCTAGGCAGTGATGCTCTT
>NW_007182128.1:0-366 GCF_000164805.1 Carlito syrichta
GCTATCTAGTTGACTTAACTAGCTGAGTTAACTAGTGAGCCAGCTGGTTACCAAGCTGACTTACTGCCTAGCTACCTAGCTAGAAGGTTGGCTATCCAGCTGAGTTAACTATCTGAATTAAGCAGCTAGCCAGCTGGATAGCCAGCAGACTTAACTAGCTAGCTACCTAGCTAGTCTGCTGGATAGCCAGCTGTCTTAACTAGCTGACATAACTAGCTAGCCAGCTTGCTAGCCAGATGACATAATTAGCTTGCTACCTACATAGCCTGCTGACTTGACAGCTGACTTACCTACCTAGCTACCTAACTAACAAGCTGACTAACGAGCTGACTAAAGTAGGTGACTTAACTAGCCTGTTACCTAGCT
>NW_007182129.1:0-545 GCF_000164805.1 Carlito syrichta
AAGCAGCTAGCCAGCTGGATAGCCAGCAGACTTAACTAGCTAATTACCTAGCTAGTCTGCTGGATAACCAGCTGTCTTAACTAGCTGACATAACTAGCTAGCCAGCTTGCTAGCCAGATGACATAATTAGCTTGCTACCTACATAGCCTGCTGACTTGCCAGCTGACTTACCTACCTAGTTACCTAGCTAACAAGCTGGCTAACGAGCTGACTAAAGTAGGTGACTTAACTAGCCTGTTACCTAGCTAACTAACTGACTGAACTGGCTCGTCAGATAATTTAACTCATTAGATAACTAGCTAGCTAGCTGACTTTAACTCTTAGATATTTAACTCGTTAGATAACTCGTTAGATATTTAACTCATTAGATATTTAACTCATTAGATAACTAATTTAACTCGTTAGATAACTAGCTAGCTAGTTAGATTTAACTCGTTATTTAACTCGTTAGATAACTAGCTAGCTAGCTGACTCAAACAACTGACATCCCATTAGCTAACTAGCTAACTACCTGTTTCAACCAGCTAACTTAACCCATTAGCTAA
>NW_007182130.1:0-1058 GCF_000164805.1 Carlito syrichta
CCATTAGCTAACTAGCTAACTACCTGTTTCAACCAGCTAACTTAACCCGTTAGCTAACTCGCTAGCTAGCTTACACAACCAGCTGACAAGCTGTTAACTAACTAGCTAGAGAAATGATTCAACCAGCTGACTTAACCATTAGCTAACTAGATACCTAGCTGACTTAACTATTTAGAAGGCTGTCAGAACTAGTTGACTTAGCTAGCTGACTTAACTAGATAACGCATCTAGTTAGCTAGCTGAATTAACTAGCTGAATTATATAGTTAGCTAACTAGCTAGCTAGCTGTATAAGTAGTTGACTTAACTAGTCAGCCAGCTACTTAGCTAGCAGACTTAACTAGCTGACTTAAATAGTTAGCTAAGTAGTGAATTAGCTAGCTTACTTAACTAATTAGCTAACAAGTTATCTACCTTATTTGGATAGCTGACAACTAGTTGGCTAACAAGATAGCTAGCTGACTTAAATAGTTGGTTAAAAAGTTAGCTAGTTGAATTGTCTCATTGTTTAATTAGTTAACTAGCTGACTAAATCCCTAGTCAACTGACTAGCCAGCTGACTTAACTAGCTAGCTACCTAGCTAGCCATCTGGCTATCCAGCTGTCTTAACTAGCTAGCTACTAGCTAGCCATCTGGCTAGCCAGCTGACTTAACAAGCTGATATAACTAGCTAGCCAGCTGACTTAACTAGCTGACTTAACTAGCTGTATTAATAGCTAGCTACCTACCTAGCTAGCTGAATTTAATAGCTGACTTAACTAGCCAGCTATCTTGCAAGTCAGTTGACTTATCTAGTTATCTAACTAGATGGCTACCTAGGGAGCCAGCTGACTTAAGTAGTTAGCTACCTAGCTAGCCAGCTGACTTAGTCAACAAGCTAACTAGTTAGCTACCTAGCTAGCCAGCTGACTTAACAAGCTGGCTTCACTCGTTAGCCAATGAGCTAGCGAGCTGATGTAACTAGATGGCTTAATTCATTAGCCAACGAGCTAGGGAGCTGACTTAACCAGCTGGCTTATCTAATTAGCTAGCTTATGTAACTAGCTGATGAAACTACT
>NW_007182131.1:0-400 GCF_000164805.1 Carlito syrichta
CAGCTAGCTAGGCTGCTTTCTAGCTTGGTAGCTTGCTAGATAATTGAGCTGGCTAGCCATCTTGCTAGCTTAACTCAGCAAGATAAGTCAGCTGGCTGGCCAGTTGACTAGATAGGCAGCCAGCTACTTAGGTCAGCTTGCTAGCGGGGAGTGGCTGGTTAAGTCAGCTAGTTAAGTCATTTGTCAACCAGCTGGCTAGCTAGTTAAGTAAACACATTAAGTCAGTTGGCTATCCCACTGTTTAGCTACTTAAAAGCTAGAAAAGACAGATAGGCAGCCATCTGGCTAGCTGACTAGCAAGCTGTTTACCTAGCTGACTTAAGTAGCTACCTGAATAGTCAGCTGACTTGCTAGCTAAATTATATAGCTAGCTGACTAACTAGCTGACTTAACTAGCTGA
>NW_007182132.1:0-440 GCF_000164805.1 Carlito syrichta
GCCAGTTGACTAGATAGGCAGCCAGCTACTTAGGTCAGCTTGCTAGCGGGGAGTGGCTGGTTAAGTCAGCTAGTTAAGTCATTTGTCAACCAGCTGGCTAGCTAGTTAAGTAAACACATTAAGTCAGTTGGCTATCCCACTGTTTAGCTACTTAAAAGCTAGAAAAGACAGATAGGCAGCCATCTGGCTAGCTGACTAGCAAGCTGTTTACCTAGCTGACTTAAGTAGCTACCTGAATAGTCAGCTGACTTGCTAGCTAAATTATATAGCTAGCTGACTAACTAGCTGACTTAACTAGCTGACTAGCTAGTTGGTTGGCTAGTTGGCTAGCCAGTTGACTAAACTAGCTAGCTACCTGGTTTGCTAGATGGCCAGCCAGTTGGCTTATCTAGCTAGATACCTGGCTGGCTAGCTGCCTATGCCAATGGACAGCTAGATAG
>NW_007182133.1:0-948 GCF_000164805.1 Carlito syrichta
TAGCCAACTGGATACCAATCTGACATACCTAGCTGATTAACGAGAGAGCCAGCTGGCTAGCCTGCAGACTTAACTAGCTATTTAACCAGCTAGCAGGCTGGGTAGCCAGGTGACTTAACTAGCTGACTTAACCAGCTAGCCAACTGGCTAGCCAGCAGTCTTAACTAGCTTACTACCCAGCTAGCCACTTGGCTAGCCACTTGACTTAGCTAGCTGACTTAACCAGCTAGCCAACTGGCTAAACAGCTAACTTAGCAGCTGATGTAACCAGCTAGATAGCTGGCTAACCAGATGAATTAACTAGCTATCTCAACCAGCTATTCAGCTGGCTAGACAGCTGATGAAAGTAGCTAGCTATCAAGCTAGACAGGGGCTAGCCAGCTGACTGAACTAGCTGACTTAACCAGCTAGCCAGCTGGTTTGCCAGCGCACTCAACTAGCTGAATTAAGTAGGTAGGCAGTTGACTAGCCAGCTGACTTAACTAGCTCACTACTCTAGCTAGACAACTGGCAAGTCAGCTGATTTAAATAGACGACTTAAATAGCTAGCCAACTTGCTATCCAACTGAATTAACTAGCTCGCTATGTAGCTACCTTGCTGGTTAGCCAGTTGATTTAATTAGGTAACTTACCTAGCTGGTCTGCTTGCTAGCTAGCTGAGTTAAATAGCTAGTTACTCAGTTAGCCAACTACTAACTGGCTTAACTAGCAACCTGGCTTGCTAGCCACCTGACTTAACAACACAGCTACCTAGCCAGCCAACTGGCTAGCCAGCTGACTTAACTAGCTGACTTAACTAGCTAGCCATATGACTTAACTAGCTGACTTATCTAGTGAACTGCCTAGCTAGCCAGCTGTCCTAACTAGCTGACAACTTGCTAGCTACTGAGCCAGGTATCTTGCTAGCCAGCTGATTTAACTAGATGACTTAACCAGCTAGCTAGCTGT
>NW_007182134.1:0-422 GCF_000164805.1 Carlito syrichta
TAGCTAGCCACCTTACTTAATTCCTAGCTACCTACATAGCCTGCTGGCTTGTCAACTGACAACTACATAGCTATCTAGCTAACCATATGGCTAACGAGTGGACTTAACTAGTTAACTTAACTAGCTAGCCAGCTGACTTAACTAGTTAGCTACCCAGCTAGGCAGTTGACTAGCCAGCTGACCTAACCAGCTGACTTAAAAATCTAGTCAGCTGTCTTATCTTGTTGACTAAACTAGCTAGCTACTTAGATTGCCAGCTGACTTAACTAGCTAGCTTCCTAGCTAACTATCTAGCTAGCCAGCTGACTTAACTAGCTGACTTAACTAGCTAGCTAACAAACAAGCCAACTGACTTAACGAGCTTAAATAACTAGCTAGACAGCTGAATAACAAACTGACTTAACTAGCTGAATTAACTAGAT
>NW_007182135.1:0-417 GCF_000164805.1 Carlito syrichta
CAAACAAGCCAACTGACTTAACGAGCTTAAATAACTAGCTAGACAGCTGAATAACAAACTGACTTAACTAGCTGAATTAACTAGATAGCCAGCTGGCTTGCCAGTTGACTTAACTAGCTAGCTACCTAGCTAGCCTATTGGCTAGTTAGCTGATTTAATTAGCCAACTTAACCAGCTAACCAGCTAGCTGGACAGTTGGCATAACTAGCTAGCTAGTTACCTGGCCAGATGTCTAGCCAGCTGACTTAACTAGCTTACTTAACTAGCTAACCAGATGCCAAGCCAGCTGACTCAACTAGCTGATTTAACTGATTAGCTAGCTGGCGAGCCAGCTGAATTAACTAGCTCACTAACTGGCTAGTCAACTGACTAGGCAGCTGAGTTACCTAGATGACTTAATTAATTTGCCAGCTGACT
>NW_007182136.1:0-1448 GCF_000164805.1 Carlito syrichta
TGGCTAGTTAGCTGATTTAATTAGCCAACTTAACCAGCTAGCCAGCTAGCTGGACAGTTGGCATAACTAGTTGCTAGTTACCTTGCCAGATGGCTAGCCAGCTGACTTAACTAGCTTACTTAACTAGCTAACCAGATGCCAAGCCAGCTGACTCAACTAGCTGATTTAACTGATTAGCTAGTTGGCGAGCCAGCTGAATTAACTAGCTCACTAACTGGCTAGTCAACTGACTAGGCAGCTGAGTTACCTAGGTGACTTAATTAATTTGCCAGCTGACTAGCCAGATGAATGAACGAGCTCTCTAACTACCTAGCCATCTCGCTAGCCAGCTGACTTAACTGGCTCACTTAACAAGATTGCCTGCTTGATAGTCAGCTGACTTAACAAGGTTGCTACCTAGCTAACCAGCTGTCAAGCCAGCTGACTTAATTCGCTGACATAAATAGCTAGCAACCATATAACTAGCCAGCTGACTTAACTAGGTAACTACGTAGCCAGCCAGCTGACTAGCCAGTGGACTTAACTAGCTGTCGTAACTTGCTACCAAGCTGGCTAGCCTGCTGACTTAACGAGCTAGCTACCTTTCTAGCTAGCAGGTTTCCCACTTGACTTATATAGCTGGCTTAACCAGCTGGCCAAATGGATAGTCAGATGACTTAACAAGCTGACTTAATTAGCCAACCAGCTGGCTGGCCAACTGACTTTATTAGGTGACAACCAGCTAGTCAGCAGACTAGTCATCTGACTTATCTAGCTAGCTACCTAGCTTGCCAGCTGACTAGTCAATTAACTTAACTAGCTAGCTACCTAACTATCCAGCTGGCTAGCCAGCTGATTTAACTATCTAGCTACCTAGCTAGCCAGCTGGGTAGCCAGCTGAATTAACTAGCTGACTTAACTAGGTAGCCAGCTGGCTATCCAGCTGACTTAAATAGCTTGTTACCTGGCTAGCCAGGTGGCTAGCCAGCGGACTTAACTAGTTGACTTAATGAGTTAGCCAGTGTGCTAACCCGCTGACTCATATAGCTGACTTAACTAGTTAGTCATCTGTCTAGCCAGCTGAATTAACTAGCTCTCTACCTTGCTAACCAGCTGGATAGAGAGCTGACTTAACTAGCTGTCTTAATTAGATAGCCAGCTGTCTAGCAAACTGACTTAACTACCTCACTATCTAACTAGCCTGCTGGCAGGCCAGCTGACTTATCTAGCTGACTTAACTAGCTGGATTGCTTTCTAGCCAGGTCAATTAACTAGCTTGCTACATAGGTAGCCAGCTGACTAGCCAGCTGAATTAACCAGGTGGCTTAACTTACTAGACAGCTAGCTAACTAGGTGACTTAACTGGCAAGATAACTAGCTAATCACCTGGCTAGCCACCTGACTTAACTAGGTGACTTAACTAGCTATCCAGCTAGCTAAACAACTGACTTAATTAGCTAGCTACCTAG
>NW_007182137.1:0-509 GCF_000164805.1 Carlito syrichta
CAAGATGACTTAACTAGCTGAAATAACGAGCTAGCCAGGTGGTTGGACATCTGACTTAACCAGCTTTTTATCTAGCTAGCCATCAGGCTAGCCAACTGACTTAGCAAGCTGACTTAAATAGCTAGCCAGCTGGTTATCAAGCTGACCTAACTAGCTTACTTACCTAGCTAGCCAACTGACTTACCAGTTGCTTAACTAGTAGCTACCTAACTAGCCAGTTGGCTAGCTAGCTGACTTAACTGGTTAATTAACCAGCTGGCCCGATGGCTTTACAGCTGACTTAACTAGCTATCTACTTAGCTAGCCAGCTCGCTATCTGACTTTCCTAGCTGACTTAACCACCTAGCCAGGTGGTTAGCCAGCTCACTCAACCAGCTGATGTAACTCGTTAGCCAGCTGGCTGGCCAACTTACTTAACTAGTTTGCTACCTAGGTTGTCAACTGCCTAGCCAGCTGTCTTAACTAGATGACTTCACTAATTAGCTACATAGCCTGCCAACTGACTTGAC
>NW_007182138.1:0-641 GCF_000164805.1 Carlito syrichta
AGCTACCTAACAAGCCAGTTGGCTAGCCAGCTGACTTAAATAGCTGACTTAACCAGTTATCCAGCTGTTAGCCACATCACTCAACTAGCTGACTTAACTAGTTAGCTAGCTTGCTAGCACCCTGACTTAACTACCTCACTACCTAGTTAGCCAACTGGCTAGCCAATTGACTTAACTAGATAACTTAATTAGCTAGCCAGCTGACTAACCAACTCACTTAACTAGCTCATTAGCTAGCTAGCATGTGGGCTAGCCAACTGACTTAACTAGCAGACTTAACTAGCTGGCCTGCTTGTTAGCCAGCTGATGTAGCTAGCTACATAGCTAGCCAGCTGGCTAGCCAGCTGGCTTAACTAGCTGAGCCAATGATATAGCCTGCTGGCTATCCACCAGACTTAACAGCCTAGCTACCTAGCTAGCCAGCTGATTTAACTAGCTGACTTAACTAGCTAGGCACTTGGCTAGCCAGCTGACTTAGCTAGCTAGCTACCTACATAGCTCACTGGCTAGCCAGATGACTTAATTACCTAGCTACCTAGCTAACCAGCTGGCTAGACACCTGACTTAACCAGCTGGCTAGTCACCTGACTTAACTAGCTGACTTTACCTAGCCAGATGACTTAACTAGCTGATGTAACTAG
>NW_007182139.1:0-1265 GCF_000164805.1 Carlito syrichta
ACTAGCTGACTTTACCTAGCCAGATGACTTAACTAGCTGATGTAACTAGATAGCTACCTAAATAGCCAGTTGACTTACATAGCTGACTTAACTAGCTAGCTACCTAGATAGCTGTCTACCAAGCCAGGTGATTTAGCTAGCTGACTTAACTAGTGAGCTAGCTGAATTAAACTAGCTAACTAATTACCTAGCCAGTTGACTTACCTAGCTGAAATATCTACCAAGTCAGCTTGCTAGTCATCTGACTTAACTAGATTTTTAACTAGCTAGACAGCTGGCTAACCAATGCATTTAACGAGCTGACTTAACTAGCTACCCAGATGGGTAGACAGTTGACTTAAATAGCTGACTTAACTAGCTAGCCAGCTGGCTAGACAGCTGACTTAACTAGCTAGCTACCTTGCTATCCACCTGGCAAGCCAGCTGACTTATGTAGCTGACTTAATCAGCTAGCCAGATGATTAGCCAGCTGATTCAAATAGCTGTTTTAACTAGTTAACCAGCTGGCTAGCCAGCTGTATAACTAGCTCTCTACCTAGCAAGCCAACTGGCTAGCCAGCTGACTTAACTAGATGACTTAAATAGCATGCCTGCTTGCCAGCCAGCTGAATTAACTAGCTTGCTAACTAACTACCCAGCTGGCCAGCCAGCTCACTTAACTACCACACTTAACTAGATAGCCAGCTGACTAACCAGCTGACTTAAATGACTAGCTACATAACTATCCAGCTGGCTAGCCAGCTGACTTAACTAGCTAGCTACTTAGGTAACCAGCAAGATTGTCAGCTGACTTAAGTAGGTGACATAATTAGTTAGCCTGCAGGTTAGCCAGCTGAGTAAATTAGCTATTTACCTATCGAGCCAGTTGTCTAGCCATCTGACTTAACAAGCTACTTAACTAGCCTGCCAGCTGACATAGCTAGCTAGTTACCTATATGGCAAGCCTACTTAACTGACTGACTTAACTAGCTAGCTACCTAGTTAGGTTGGTAGCTAGCCAGCTGACTTATCTAGCTGATTTAACTAGCTATCTATCTGAATTAACTAGCTGACTTAACTAGTTATCTACCTATCTAGCCAGCTGACTAAAATAGCTGACTAAACTAGCTAGCCAACTGGCTAGCCATCTGACTTAACTAGCTTTTTAAATAGCTAGATAGCTGGCTAGCCAGATGACTTAATGAGCTGACTTAACTAGTTATCCAACTGGTTATTCAGCTAATAACTAGCTGCTTTAACTAGTTAGCCAACTGACTATACAGGTG
>NW_007182140.1:0-386 GCF_000164805.1 Carlito syrichta
CCTAGCTAGCTGTCTGGCTAGCCAGCTGATTTAGCTAGCTGTATTAATTAGTTGGCCTACTTTCTAGCCAGTAGAATTAACGAGTTTGCTACATATTTATCCAGCTGGCTATCCTGTTGAATTACCTAGGTGACTTATCTAGCTTGCCAGATATTTACCCAGCTGACTTACCTAGAAGCTGCCTAGCTAGCCAGCTTTCTAGTCAGCTGACTTAACTAGGTGACTTAACTAGCTAGCCAGCTGGCTAGCCAGCAGACTAAACTAACTTGCTACCTAGTTAGACAGCTGGATAGCCAGCTGACTTAACTAGCTGACATAACTAGATACCTGATGGCTCACCAGCTGACATAACTAGCTACCTACCTACATAACCTGCTGGCTTGTCA
>NW_007182141.1:0-381 GCF_000164805.1 Carlito syrichta
AATGGAGAGGAATGACATGGAGAGGAATTAAAGGGAAAGGAATGAAATGGAATTGAATGGGAAGAAATGACATGTAGTGAAATGGAATTCAGAGAAATAGAATAGAGGGAAATAAAGAAGATTCGAATGGAATCAATGGAATGGAGAATAATGGAAGGAAAGGAATGTAAATGAGTGTAAAGAAATTGAATAGTAGCGAGAGAGATGGAAAGGAAAGGAATGGAAATTAATAGAATGGAATGCAGACGAAAGGAATGGAATGCTGATGAATGGAATGAAGAGGAAATAATGTAGTGGAATGGAATGGAATTGAATAGAATGGAGATAAATGGAATGGAGAGAAATGAAAAAGAGAAATGGAAAGGGTAGGAATGGAATGGA
>NW_007182142.1:0-704 GCF_000164805.1 Carlito syrichta
CTAGCTGAATTACCTAGCTAGCTAGTTAGGTAGGTCACTTATCTAGCTGACATAACTAATTAGTTTACCAGCTAGCTAGCTGAACTAACGAGTTGGTTAAGGAGTTAGATTACTGTTTTAACTAGTTGATAAACGAGTGAAATAGCTGACTTAACTAGTTGGTTAACGAGTTAGTTAGGTGACTTAACTTGTTTTCTGATGATTCAGCCAACTAGTTAGGTGGGTTAACACGTTGACTGACTTCATGACCGACCTGTTAGCTGGCTTAACAAGTTGGCTGACTAACCAACCGACTATTTAGCTTGGATAACTAGTTGACTGAGGAGTTGGCCCCATAGTTAGCTCTGTTAAGTAGTTGGCTGGCTAGTTTGCTGACCTAATTATTCGGCCGACTGGTTGGCCGAATACTTAACTGACCTAAATAGTCGGATGAATATTTCACTGACCTAAATTATCGGCTGCAAAGTTGGCCCACTATTTGGCCGATTGGTTAGCTGACTTAACTAGTTGGCTGGCTAGTAAGCCGACTGATTAGCTGACTTAACTAGTTGACTGGAGTGGGTTCCGACAGGTGAGCTCACTTAACTAGTTGGCCAGTGAGTGAGCCAACTGGTCAGCTGAATTAACTATTCGGCCGGCGATTGAGCTGATGCATGCATTGCCATAACTAGTCAGCTGGCGAGTCAGCCAACTGATGAGCTGAC
>NW_007182143.1:0-507 GCF_000164805.1 Carlito syrichta
CAACTAGCTAACTAGTTAGCCAATGAGCTAGCGAGCTGAGTTAACCAGCTGGCTTAACTCGTTAGCCAAAAAGCCAGTGAGCTGACTTAACCAGCTGGATCAACTCATTAGCCGATGAGCTATAGTGGAGACTTAACCAGCTGGCTTAACTAGTTAGTTAGCAGATGTAACTATCTGAATTAACTAGTTAACTAACTAGTCAGCAAGCTAACTTAGCTAGCTGACTTAAATAGGTAGCTAGCAGTTTTAATTACTTGACTTAACTAGTTATGTCGCTGATTTAACTAGCTGATTAAGTAGTTAGCTAACTAGCTACCTAGCTGACTTCACTAGCTGTCTCAACTAGTTTGATAACTAGTTATCTAACTGACTTCACTAGCTGACTTAACTAGTAAGCTAACTAGTTATCTAGCTGACTTGGCAAGCTAATTTAAATTGTTAGCTAATGAGTTAGCTAGCTGCCTTAACTACCTGAGAACTAGATATGTATCAAGTTAGCTAGCTGAC
>NW_007182144.1:0-552 GCF_000164805.1 Carlito syrichta
GAAAGCATTTGAGCAGTGATTTAACCAAACTCTTCATCAATCTCCTGTCAACATTCCTTATACAGGGGTCCCCAACCCCTAGGACTGATTCTTGGCTTGTTAGGAATCAGGCCACAGAGCAGGAGGTGAGCAGCAGGTGAGCAAAGCCTCATTTACAGCTGCTCCCCATCACTCACATTGCTGCCTGAGCTCTGCTTCCTGACAAATCAGTGGCAGCATTAGATTCCATATATTACAGTGTAATAATAATAGAAATAAAGTGCACCATAAATGTAATGTTCTTGAATCATCTTGAAAGCATTCCCCCCACCTCCCCACATCTGTAGAAAAATCGTCTTCCATGAAACTGGTCCCGGATGCCAAAAGGTTGGGGACTGGGATGCCCAACCCCTGTATATATTTACTAACATAATCTCATTCTTTCCAGTCCTGGAGAGGTTTCCCTATTAGGATGTTATTGCTTATCCTGAGCAAAATCTTACTTTTGTGTAACTTTCATCTTAGTGCAAGATTCTTTAAACAAAGAATTAACCAACTTCAACTAACCAAAAG
>NW_007182145.1:0-460 GCF_000164805.1 Carlito syrichta
GGAATGGATGGAATGGAGAGGAAAGGAATAGAATGGAATGGAATGGAGAGGAATGGAATTATATGCAGAGGAATGGAATGGAAGGGAGAGGAATGGAATGGAGAGGAATGGAATGGAATGGAATAGAAATTAGAGGAATGAAATAGAATGGAAAAGAATGGAATGGAGAGGAATGGAATTAAATGCAATGGAAAGGTATGGAGAGGAATGGAATGGATTGGAATGGAGAGTAATGGAATGGAATTTAATGGAATAGAATGTAGAGGAAAGGAAGAAAAAGGAGAGGAATGGAATGGAATGGTATGGAGTGGAATGGAATGGAGAGGAATGAAATAGGGATTGATAGAATGCAATGGAATATAATAAAGAGCAATTCAATGGAATGAAATGGAGTGGAATTGTATGGAAGGGAGAGGAATGGAATGTAGAGAAATGGAATGGAACGGAGTGGATTGGAATG
>NW_007182146.1:0-4200 GCF_000164805.1 Carlito syrichta
GCTGGTTAGCAGGCTGGTCAGTTAGGTGGCCAAATAATTAATCCAGCTGAACACCAGGTTTGCTGGTTAGTTAAGTCAGCTTTCTATCCCACTGTCCAGCCAGTCAGCTGACTATTTAAGCCGGCTGCCTGCCAGGTGGCCAGTCCACCAGCTAACTAGCCGACTGCCTAGCTAGCTAGCTAGCCGGCTGCCTAGCCAGTTAGCCAGCCAGGTAGCTAGCTAGTTAAGACAGTTGGCTAGTCATCTAGCCAACCTGGTAGCTTGCAACTTTAGTCAGCTGGCTGGCCAGAAATATAGCCTACTAGCTAGTCAGCTAATTAAGTCAGCTAGGTATCCAGCTAGCTAGTTAAGTCAGCTAGCAAGTCAGCTACCTATTCACCTAGCTAGTTAAGTCAGCTAACTAGTCAGGCTGCTTGTCAAATATCTAAATAAGTCAGCTAGCTAGTCAGCTAGCTAATTAAATCAGCTTGACAGCTCACTAGCCAGTTAGCTAGCTAGTTAAGTCAGCTTGCTAGACAGCTACTAGGCTTGTTTGCTAGATTGTTATGTCAGCTAGATAGCCAGCTAGCTAGTAAGCTAGCTAGTTAAGTCACGTAGTAAACCAGGTAGTTGCTTGGCTAACTAATCAGCTAGCAACTCAGCTAGATGATCAGCTAACTAGTGGACTCACTCGTTTTCCATCTGGTCAGCTAAATATTCAGCTCACTCGCCTGCCAATCCTTCAGCAAACTAGTCGGCTTACTCGCCAGCAAACAGGTCAACTAGCTTATAAACTCACTCACAGGCCACCAGGTCAGTGAACTATTCGGCTTGCTTGCCAGCCAACTAGTTAAGTCAGCTCACAGGTTGGCTCACTCACTGGCTGAATAGTTACAGCAACTCACATGTTGCCTCACTCGCCAGCTGACTAGTTAAGTTGGCTCATTCATTGGAACACTAACCGGCAGACTAGTTAAGTCTGACCAGTCGGCTCACTCGCCAGCCGACTAAATACAGCTGACCAGTCATCTCACACTCCAGTCAACTAGTTAAGTCAGTTGACCTTTTGACTCACCTACCACCCGACTAGTTAAGTCAGCTGAACAATCAGTACACTTGCCAGTGAACTAGTAAATTCAGATGCTCAGTCGGCTCATTCTCCAGTAGACTAGCTATGTCAGCTAACCTATCGGCTAACTCAGCTGCTGGCTAGTTTAGTCAGCTTACCATTCACCCTACTAGCCGTCCAACTAGTTAAGTTAGCTAACAAATTGGCGGACTTGTGGTCGAAATTATCAGTCAATAATTTAGGTCAGCTAACTAATAGGCCAACAAGTTAGGTCAGCAAACTAGTCGTCCAACTAATCAAGGACTAGTTAGCCAGCAATTAGTCAGCACTAGTTAAGCGATCTAACTAGTGACACTCGTCAGCCAACTAGTTAGCACAGCTAAATAGTCAGTCGACTATTCGGCCAACATTTTATGCCAGCAAAAAGTAGACTGAGCAGTCAGCCAACGTATAAAACCAGCTATCTAGTCGGCCAACTTGTCAGTCAACAAGTTAAGGAACTCAGGTAACTCATTTACCAACTAGTTAATTCAGATATTTATCTCATTAACCAACTAGTTAAAACAGTTAGCTAACTCAATCAACTTGTTAAGTCAGCTAGCTATCTCGTTAGCAAACTAGCTATGGCAGTTAGCTAAGTCAGCTAGCTAACCCGCTAGTTAGCTAAGTGAGCTAGCAAAATCAGCTACCTCACTTTTTAGCTATTTAAGTCAGCTACTTAAATCTTCCTCTAGTTAGCTAATTAAGTCATCTACTTGTATAGCTAGTTAAATAGCTATCGATTTAATTCACATAGTTAAGTTTGCTAGCTAACTACTTAAGTCTGTCAGTTAAGTCAGCAATCTAAGTCAGTTTTCTAATTTTGTCAGCTGGTTAAGACAGCCAGTGAGCTAGTTAACTAACAGGTTAAGTGAGCTGGTTGAGTCAGATAGTTAGCTAGTTAACTAACGTATTAAGTCAGCTTGTTGAGTCTGCTAGCTAGTAAATTAGGAAACGGGATTAGTCAGCTGGTTGAGTAGGCTAGCTAGCTAGTTAGCTAACCAGTTAAGTCAGCTGGGTGGACCAGCTAGCTACCTAGCTAGCTAACGATTTGAGTCAGTTGGTTGTGTCAGCTAGTTAGCTCATTAGATAATGAATTACGTAAGATAATTAAGCCACCTAGCTGGCACGTTAGATAATGAGTAAGCTAACTAGTTAGCTAGTTGGTTAAGTCAGCTAGCTAGCTAAGCAGCAAACTATGTAAGTCAGCTGGCTAGCTAGCTAGCTACCCAGTTAACTGAATCTTCAATTCAGCTGGCTAACTAGTTAAGACAGCTCATTAAGTCAGTTGACTATCCACCTGGTTAGCTAGTTAAAAAGCTAGTCAAATCAGATGGCTATCCATCTGGCTAGCTAGTTATTTCAGCTAGTTAAATCAGATGGCGAGCTAGGAAGCTAGCTATATAAGTCAGCTAGTTATGTCATCTAGCTAGCTAGTTATGGCAGTTAGTTTAGTCAGCTAACTAGCTAGATAGTTATCTAGGTAGCTAGCTAGTTGAGCCAGCTTGTAAAGAAAGCCTGCTACCTAGGTAGCTATCTGGTTAATTCAGCTAGTTAAATCAGCTTGCTAGCTAGTTAAGTCAGCGAGTTTACTCAGCTGGTTAACCAGCTTCCTAGCTGTGTAGTTAGCTTATTTAGTAAACCGTCTAGCCAGTTAGCTAGCTAGTTAAGTAATCTTGTTAAGACAGCTCACTAGCAAGCTGGATAGCTAGGTAGCGAGGTAGTTAAGTCAGCAGGTAAGACAGCAGGCTACATAGGTAGCTATCTAGTTAAGTGAGCCTGTTATCCAGCTGACTAGCTAGATAGCTAGGCAGTTAAGTCAGTCTGCTAGACAGGTGGCTACCTGATTAAGTCAACTAGTTATGTCAGGTGGCTCGCCAGCTTGCTGGCTAGGTAGTAAGCTAGTTAAGTTAGCTGGCTAGTAAGCTGGCAAGCTAGTATAACCCACTGGATAATTCAGCTGGCTTCCTAGCTGGCTGTCTAGGGAGCTACCTAGTTAAGTTAGCTGGCAATTTAGCAAAAGACCCAGCCAGCTGGCTAGTCAGTTAGCTAGCTAGTTAAATCAGCTAGTTAACTCAGATGGAGAACTAGGTAGCTAGCTAGTTACGTCAGCTAGTTAATCAGCTGGCTAGCTGGTTAATTCAGTTAGTTAAATCAGCTGGCTTGCCAGCTGCCTATGAGGGTAGGATCTAGTTAAGTCATCTGGATAGCTACGTAGCTAGCTAGTTAAGTCATTTAGTTAAGTCAGGTTTCTAGCCAGCTGTAAAGCAGGGTAGCTAGCTAGTTAAATCTGCTGGCTAGCCAACTGGCTAGCTAGTTAAGTCTCGCAGTTCAGTCAGCTCACTGGCCAGCATGTTAGCTAGGTAGTTAGGTGTTAACTCAGCTGACAAGACAGCGGGTTATGAAGGTAGGCAGCTAGTTATGTGAGCTGGCTAGCCATGAGGCTAGCTTGTTATGTCACCTAGTTAAGTCACCTGACCTTCAAGCTGTCTGGCTAGGTAGCTAGCTAGTTAAGTCTGTTGGCTAGCCAGCTGGCTTCTTCATTAAGTCAGCTAGTTAAGTTAGCTGTCTAGGCTGCTGGCTAGCTAGGTAACTAGGCAATGAAGTCAGCTGGCTAGGCAGCTGGCAAACTAGTTAATCAGCTAGTTTAGTCAGCTGGCTAGCCAGCTGGCTAGCTAGTTATGTCAGCTGGTTAATTCAGTTGTGTAGACAGCTGACTAGCTATTAAAAAGCTAGTTACGTCAAATGTGTAGAGAGCTGGCTCACCAGTTATTTCAGCAAGTTAAGTCAGCTGGCTAGCAAGGTAGCTAGCTAGTTAATACAGTTAGATATGTCAGCTAGCTAGTCAGTTAAGTCAGCTAGTTAAGTCAGTAGCTATATGATAGTCAGCTGACTTGGTAGGTAGCTAGCTAGTTAAGTCAGATATTAAGGTAAGCTTGTAGCTAGTTAAGTCACCTAGTAAAGTCAGCTCGCTGGCCAGCAGGTTAGCTAGGTAGGTAGTTAAGTCTTCGGGCAAGCCAGTGGGCTAGTTATGTAGGTAGCTAGTTAAGTCAGCTGGCAAGTAATCAGGCGTCTAGTTTTGTCAGCTAGTTAAGTTAGCTGGCTATCCAGAA
>NW_007182147.1:0-5789 GCF_000164805.1 Carlito syrichta
AGTCTGTTGGCTAGCCAGCTGGCTTCTTCATTAAGTCAGCTAGTTAAGTTAGCTGTCTAGGCTGCTGGCTAGCTAGGTAACTAGGCAATGAAGTCAGCTGGCTAGGCAGCTGGCAAACTAGTTAATCAGCTAGTTTAGTCAGCTGGCTAGCCAGCTGGCTAGCTAGTTATGTCAGCTGGTTAATTCAGTTGTGTAGACAGCTGACTAGCTATTAAAAAGCTAGTTACGTCAAATGTGTAGAGAGCTGGCTCACTAGTTATTTCAGCAAGTTAAGTCAGCTGGCTAGCAAGGTAGCTAGCTAGTTAATACAGTTAGATATGTCAGCTAGCTAGTTAGTTAAGTCAGCTAGTTAAGTCAGTAGCTATATGATAGTCAGCTGACTTGGTAGGTAGCTAGCTAGTTAAGTCAGATATTAAGGTAAGCTTGTAGCTAGTTAAGTCACCTAGTAAAGTCAGCTCACTGGCCAGCAGGTTAGCTAGGTAGGTAGTTAAGTCTTCGGGCAAGCCAGTGGGCTAGTTATGTAGGTAGCTAGTTAAGTCAGCTGGCAAGTAATCAGGCGTCTAGTTTTGTCAGCTAGTTAAGTTAGCTGGCTATCCAGCAGTCTGTCTAGGTAGCTAGCTAGTTAAGTCTCCTGACTAGCCAGCTGGCTACTTTGTTAAGTCAGCTAGTTTAGTCAGTTTTCTAGCGAGTGGCTAGCTGCATAGCTATAAAATTAAGTCAGCTGGCTAACCAGCTGGCTAGCTATTTAAGTCAGCTTGTTAATTCAGCCTGCTAAGTGGCTTGCCAGCTAGGTAGCAAGCTACTTATGTCAACTGTATAGCCATCTGACTAGAGAGTTAAGTCACCTAGATAAGTCAGCTGACTAGCCCGCTGGCTAGCTATATAGCTTGCTATTTAAGTCAGCTGGCTAGACAGCTTGCTAGTTAGATAAGTCACATAGTTAATTCAGCTAGATAGACAGCTGGATAGCTATGTAGGAAGCTACACAATTCAACTGGTTTGGAAGCAGCTCAGCTAGTTAAAAAAGCTGGTTAAATCAGCTGGCTAGCCAGCTGGCGAGCTAGGTAGTGACCTAGTTACGTCAGTTGGCTGGCCAGATGGCTAGCTAATTAAGCCAGCTAGTTAAGTCAGCTGGCTATCCAGGTGTCTAGAGATGTGGAGAGCTATGTTAGTCAGCTGGCTAGGCAGCTGGATAACTAGTTAAGTCAGCTACTTTAGTCACCTGGCTGGCCAATTGCCTAGCTCGTTTATCAAGTAGTTAATTCAGCCTGCTTACCAGCTTCCTAGCTTGCTAAGTCACCTCGTTAAGTCAGTTGGCTAGCCTGCTCGCTTGCTAGTCAAAAAGCTAGTCATTGCAGATGGCTAGACAGCTGACTCATTAGATATTTCAGCTAGTTAAGTCTTTTAGCTAGGTAGGTAACTAGCTAGTTAAGTCAGCAATTTGTGTCAGCTGGCTAGCTGGTTAAGGCAGATAGTTAAGACACTAGCAAGCTAGCTATCTAGCTAGGTAGCTATCTAGCTAGGTAGCTATCTAGCTATTTCAGATGGTTAAGTCATCTGACTATTTAGGAAACTAGCTACTTAAATCATCTAGTTGAGTGAGCTGTTTAGCTAGCTAATCAGTTTGTTAAGGCAGCTGGCTAGCAAGCTGCCTAGCTGGGTATCTAGCTAGTTAATCAGCTGGCTAGCCAGCTGGTTATCTATTAGCTAGGTTCTTAAGTCAGCTGTCAAGCCAGCTGGATACATAGGTAGCTACCTATTTAAGTCAACTGGCTAGCCACCTGGCTAGCTAAGGATGTCGGCGAGTTAAGTAAGCTGGCTAGCCAGCTGGCTAACTATTTAAATCAGGTAGTTGAGTCAGCTGCCTATCCAGCTGGCTAGCATGTTAAGTCAGGTAGTTAATTCAAGTGGCTATCCAACTGGCCAGCTAGGTAGCTACATAGTTAACTCAGCTGTCTAGCCAGCTGGCTAGCTGTTAAAGTCAGCTAGTTAAGTCAGCTGGCTAACCACCTTGTGAGATACGTAGCTAGCTAATTACGTCAGCTGGCTAGCTGGTTGGCTAGCTAGTTAAGTCAGCGTGTTAAGTGACCTGGCTAACTTCCTGGCTAGATAGGTGGCTAGCTAGTTAAGCCAGCTGTCTAGCTGGATGGCTATCAACTTAAGTCCACTAGTTAAGTTAGCTGGTAAGCCGGCTGTCTAGCTAGGTCTCTGGCAAGTTAAGCTGGCTGATTAACTGGCTGGTCAGGTAGGTGAACAACAAGTTCAGTCAGCTGACTAGTCAGCTGATGAGAAGGGTGGCTGGCTATTTAAGCCAGCTGGCTATCTGACAGTCCAGCCAGTCGCCTGACTATTTAAGCCAGCAGGCTAGCCTTCTGGTCCTCCCATTAGCTAGGTAACTGACTGTCTAGCCAGCTACCCAGCCAGGTAGCCAGCTAGGTAAGCCAGTTGGCTAGCCGTCTAATCAAAACTGTAGCTAGCTAGTTATGTCAGCTGGCTATCCAGCTAGCCAGCCAACTAGCTAGTCAACTAGTAAAGTCAACTAACTTGCCAGTTAGCTAGTTAAATCAGCTAGCATGTCAGCTAACAATTCAGCTAGCTAGTTAAGTCAGCTAGCTAGTCAGGTTGCTACTTCAGCTAGCCCAGTTCATTCAGCTAGTTATTCAGCTAGATTGGTCAGCTAGATAGTTCAGTCATCTACCCAGTTAGCTAGCCAGATAGCTAGCTAATCAAGTCAGCTAGCTAAACAGCTAGATAACTTGCTTGCTGGCTAGTTATGTCAGCTAGATAGCCAGCTTGCTAGTCAGCTAGCTTGTTATGTCAGCTAGCAAATCAGCTAATTACTTAGCTAACTAAACTGCTAGACACTCAACCAGCTGATCAGTTATCTAGTAACCTCGATGTCTTTCCATCAGGTCAGCTAACTAGTCAGCTCACTTGCCTGCCAACTAATTAGTAAATTAGTCAGCTCACTCCCTGCCAACAGGTCAATTACTTGTCAGCTCACTCACAGGACAACACGTCAGCTAACTAGTGGGCTTGCTCACCATTGGACTTGTTAAGTCAGCTCACTCGTTGGCTTGCTCATTGGCTGACTAGTTAAGGCAGCTCTCCCACCAGCTCACTTGATGGCTGACTGGTTAAGAGGGCTCACCTGTCAGCTCAATTACTGGATGACTAGTTATGTCTTCTGACCAGTCAACTCACTAGCCAGCTGACTAAAGTCAGTTGACCAGTTAGCTCACTTGCAAGATGAATAGTTAAGTCAGCTAAACAGTCAGCTCACTCACCAGCCGACTAGTTAAGTCACCTGAACAGTTGACTCACTGGCAGTCTGGATAGTTAAGTCAGCTGACCAGTCAGCTCACTTGCCGACCAACTAGTTAATTCAGCTGACCAGCTGGCTAACTCGCCAGCTGACTAGTTAGGTAAGCTAAGTGGTCGGCCAAGTAGCGAGTCAACTAATTATTTCACATAACCAATTGGCCGACTAGTTGGCCAAATTGGGAGCTGAGAAGTTAGCTCTGCTAACTAGGAGACCAAATAGTTAGGTCAGCCAACTAGTCAGCCAAATAATTGGCCGACTGATTAGGTCAGGAAACAGCCAGCCAACTAGTTAATCGTGCTAACTAGGGGGCCAACTCATCAGTCAACTCGTTGCCCAAGCTAACTATCGGCCGACTATTGGGCCACCTTGTTAAGCCAGGTAATAAGTAGGCCGAGTAGTCAGCCAACGTGTTAAACCAGCTAACTAGCCAGGTGATTCATCAACCAACAAGTTAAGAAACCTTGCTAACTCATTATCCAACTAGTTAAGTCAGCCAGTTAACTCATTTATCAACTACTAAAACAGTTAGCTAACTGGTTAACCAACTCATTACATCAGCTAGCTATCTAGTTAGCCAACTCGTTAAGTCAGCTAGCTAAGTAAGCTAGCTAACCCACTGGCTAGTTAAGTTAGCTAGTCAGTCAGCTAGCTCACTAGTTAGCTAACTATTAAGTCAGCTTCCTAAGTCTGCTACCTAAATAGTTAGGTAATTAGATAAGTCAGCTAGTTATTCAGCTAGGTAAATAGTTAGCTAACTATTTAATTCAGGTAGTTAAGTGAGCTAGATAACTAGTTAAGTCAGTCAGTTAAGTCAGTTAGGTAAGTCAACTAGTTAAGTCAAATTTCTTGTTTAGTAAGCTGATTAAGACAGCTAGTTAGCAAGTGAGATAATGGGTTAAGTCAGCAGGTTGTGTCAGGTAGATACTTAGGTACCTAATGGATTAAGTCAGCTGACTTAGTCAACTAGCTAGCTGTTTCGCATACTGGTGGAGTCAGCTGGTAGAGTAGGCTAGCTAGCTAGTTAACTAACGAGTTAGTCAGCAGGATGAGTCAGCTAGATAGCTCGTTAGCTAATGAGTTAAGTGAGATAATTAAGTCACCTAGCTAGCACGTTAAATAATGTGTAAGCTAAATATGTAGCAAGCTGGCTAAATCAGCTAGCTAGCTAGGCAGCTAACTATTTAAGTCAGCTTGTTAACTGGTAGCTAGCTAGTTAGTTAAGTATTTGAGTCAACTGGAAAGCTAAATAGCTACCTAGTTAGCTAACTATTTAAGTCAGCTGGAAGCTAGGTAGCTAGCTGGTTTAGGCAGGTAGTTAAGTCAGCTGGTTAGGCAGCTGGCTTGCTAATTAGTGAGCTAGTTTAGACAGTTGGTTAGCCAGCTGGATAGCTGGTTAATTCAGCTAGTTAAGAGAACTGGCTTATCAACTGCAAAGGTAGGTACCTAACTAGTTAAGTCAGCTACATGTCTAAATGGCTAGCTAGTGATGTCAGCGAGTTAAGTAAACTGGCTAGCCAACTAACTTGCCGGTTAAGTCAGTTAGTTTAGTCAGCTCTCTAATCAGCTGACTAGGTAGGAAGGTAGCTAGATAGATCAGCTTGCTAGCTGTTCAATTCACCTAGTTGATTCAGCTTGCCTGCTGGCTAGGTAGGTGGCTAGCTAGTTAAGTCAGCTGGTTAGCCAGCTTGCTAACTTATGTCATCTAAGTAATTCAGATGACTAGACAGCTGACTACCTGTTTAAGTCAGCTGGTTAAGTCAGCTGGCAACCAGCTGCCTAGCTAGTTAGGTCAGTTGGCTATACAGCTGGCTAGCTAGTTAAAAAGCTACTTAAGTCAGGTGATTAGTCATCTGGTTATGTAATTATTACAGCTAAGTAAGTCAGCTGGTCTTCTATGAAGCAAGCTACATAAGACAGCTAGTTATGTCAGCTATCTAGCTGGTTAGGTCAGCTAGTTAAGCCACCTGAATAGCTACCTGGTTAAAGCAGCCAGCTAAGTCAGCTTGCTAGCTAGTTAAGTCAGTGATATAAGTCAGCTGGCGAGCCAGCTGACTAGCTGGTTAACTAGCTACTTAAGTCAGCTGACTAGCCTGTTAACTAGTTAATTAAATAACCTAGTTAAGTCAGCTCAATAGCCAAATAGTTAGCTAGGTATCTAAGTAGTTAAGTCAGGAGGAAAGCCAGCAGGCTATGTAGGAGGCTAGCTATTTAAGTCAGCTGGCTAGCTATGTACCTAGGCAGTTAGGCCAGGCAGCTAGCTAGCTGGCTAGCTAGTTGTCATCTAGTTATGTCAGATGGCTGCAAAGCTGGCTAGTAAGGTAGCTAGATAGTTAAGTCAACTGTCTATCCCGCTGGAAGTCTAGTTAAGTCACCTAGTTAACTCAGCTGGCTAGCAGTGGGCTATGTAGGTAGCTAGTTAAATCAGCTGTCTAGCCATCAGGGGTCTAGTTATGGCAGTTATATT
>NW_007182148.1:0-980 GCF_000164805.1 Carlito syrichta
ACTCAGCTGGCTAGCAGTGGGCTATGTAGGTAGCTAGTTAAATCAGCTGGCTAGCCATCATGGGTCTAGTTATGGCAGTTATATTAGTCAGCTGACTATCCAGGTGCCTACAATGTAGTTAGCTAGTTAAGTGTGCTAGCTCTCCAACTGGAAACTTTGTTAAGTCAGCTAGTTAAGTCAGCTGGCTAGCTGGGTGGCTAGCTAGATAGCTAGGCAATTAAGTCAGCTGATTAGCCAGCTGGCTAGCTAGTTAATTCACCTAATTAAGACAGCTGGCAAGCCAGCATGCTAGCTAGGCAGCTAGCTAGTTAAGTCAGCTGTCTAGCCAGCTGGCTAGATTCTTAAGTGACCACGTTAAGTCAGATGACTAGCCTGCTTGCTACCTAATTAGCTTGCTATTTAAGTCAACTGGCTACACAGCTGGCTAGCTACATAAGTCACCTAGAAATTCAGCTGGATAGCCAGCTGGCTAGCTATGTAGGAAGCTAGTTAGTTCAATTGGCTAGAAAGCTGGCCATCTGGTTAAATCAACTAGTTAAGTCAGCTGGTTAGCCCCCTGGCTAGCTAGGTGGCTGGCAAGTTAAGAAGGCTGGTTAGCAGGCTGGTCATATAGGTGGCCATCTAGTTAAGCCAGCTGGCTAGCAGGTTGACAAGCAGGGTGACTGTCTAGTTAAGCCGGCTGTCTATAACATTGTCCAGCCAGCTGGCTAGTTAAGCCAGCTGTTTAGCCATCTAGCCAACAAGGTAGGTAGCTAGTTAAATCAGCTGGCTAGCCAGCTAGCCGGCCAACTAGCTAGCCAGCTAGTTAAAACAGGTAGCTATCCAGCTAGTAGTTAAGTCAACTAGCAAGTCAGCTAAATATTCAGCTAGCTTGTTAAGTTAGCTAGCTACTCATGTTCCTAGTCAGCTTGCTAGTTAACTCTGCTAGCTAGTCAGCTAGCTAGTCAGTTTGATAGTTAAGTCAGCTAGCCAGCTAACTA
>NW_007182149.1:0-804 GCF_000164805.1 Carlito syrichta
TTGGCTCGTTCAAAGGCCAAAAGATCAGCTAAGCAGTCATTTGCTCACCAGCT
The DNA here is from genome assembly GCF_000164805.1 of Carlito syrichta. Lineage (NCBI taxonomy): Eukaryota > Metazoa > Chordata > Mammalia > Primates > Tarsiidae > Carlito > Carlito syrichta. Next base: position 54 of record NW_007182149.1, read on the forward strand.
GACTAGTTAAGTCAACTCACCATTCGGCTCACTCACTGGCCAACTAGTTATGGCAGAACACAAGTAGGCTCATTAGCCAACTGAATAGTTAATTCAGCCGACCATTCGGCTTACTCGCTGGTCGACTAGTTAAGTCAGCTCACATGTTGTCTCACCCTCCGGCCGACTAGTTAAGTCAGTTAAATGGTCAGCCTACTAGCCGGCACACTAATGAACTAAGTTAATCAATCGACCAACTAGTGGGCCAACTTGTCAGCTGACATGTTAGGTCAGCTAAGACTTAATCAGCTAGCTAACTAGTTAGCTTACTCATTATCTAATGTGCTTGCTAGCTTTCTTAATTATCTGACTTAACTCCTTGGCTCACAAGCTAACTAGCTGACTCAACCAGCTAACATAACTGATTAGCTAACTAGCTAGCTATATGACTCATCCAGCTGACTTGACTCGTCAGGTAACTAGCTAGCTAGCCTACTCAACCATCTGACTCAACCCTTTTGCTAACTAGCTAGCTAGCCAACTCAACCAGCTGACTTAACCCTTCAGTTAACTAGCTACCTGACTCAACCTGTTGACTTAACCTGTTTGCTAACTAGTTAGCTAGCTGTCTTAAGCACCTGACTAAATTAGAAATCTGTTTTAACTAGTAGATTTAGCTAGCTGACTTAACTACTTAGGTAGCTGACTTTACTTGCTGACTTAACTAGTTAGCTAGCTGACTTAACTACCTGAATGAAATATGCAGCTAACT
>NW_007182150.1:0-1161 GCF_000164805.1 Carlito syrichta
CTAGCTAACTAGTTAGCTTACTCATTATCTAATGTGCTTGCTAGCTTTCTTAATTATCTGACTTAACTCCTTGGCTCACAAGCTAACTAGCTGACTCAACCAGCTAACATAACTGATTAGCTAACTAGCTAGCTATATGACTCATCCAGCTGACTTGACTCGTCAGGTAACTAGCTAGCTAGCCTACTCAACCATCTGACTCAACCCTTTTGCTAACTAGCTAGCTAGCCAACTCAACCAGCTGACTTAACCCTTCAGTTAACTAGCTACCTGACTCAACCTGTTGACTTAACCTGTTTGCTAACTAGTTAGCTAGCTGTCTTAAGCACCTGACTAAATTAGAAATCTGTTTTAACTAGTAGATTTAGCTAGCTGACTTAACTACTTAGGTAGCTGACTTTACTTGCTGACTTAACTAGTTAGCTAGCTGACTTAACTACCTGAATGAAATATGCAGCTAACTATTTAACTAGCTGAATAACTAGCCGAGTTAACTAATTAGCTAACTAGTTATGTAGCAGATTTAAGTAGCTGACTTAAATAGCTAGCTAATTAGTGAGCTAGCAGACTTAGCTAGGTTACTTAGCTAGCCCGCTGTTTAGCCAGCAGACTTATTTAGCTGACTTAACTAGTTGACTAACCAGATAGCTAGCTGATTTAACGAGTTGGTTAATGAGTTAGCTAACATTTTTAGCTAGTTGGTAAACGAGTATATTAGCTGACTTGTCTAGTTGGTTATCGCCTTAACTAGGTGAAATAATTTGTTGGCTGAGTAGTCGGTCGACAAATTAGCTGGTTAAACACATTGGCTGACTACTCAGCCGATTTGTTAGCTGGCTTAATAATTTGGCCGATTAGTCAGCTAAGTAGTTAGCTGGGTCAACTAGCTGACAGACGAGTTTGCCCACTAGTTAGCTAGGTTAACTAGTTGTCATGCTGATTTGCTGAACTAACTAGTCGTCTGACTAGTTGGCAATCAAGTTAGCTGTCCTAACTAGTCAGCTGACTAGTTAGCTGAGCTAATATATCAGCTGAGAAGTTGGCCAATTAGTCAGCTGATTGGTTAACTGACTCAATTAGTTGGCCATCTAGTAGGCTGACCAGTTAGTTGACTTAACTAGTCGTCCTGAGTGAGCCAAGTGAGCTGAATTAACTAGATGG
>NW_007182151.1:0-452 GCF_000164805.1 Carlito syrichta
ACTAGCAACCTGACTAGGTAGCTGATTTAACTGGCTAGCTGGATAGTTAGCTGACTTGCTAGTGGACTTAACTAGGTAGCTGGCTAGCTAGCTGACGTATCTAGCTGACTAGCTTGTTGGCTGTCTAGCTAACTAGCCAGCTGACTTAACTAGATAGCTACCTGGTTGTTTAGACGGCTGACAAGCTGGCTTTACTAGTTACCTACCTGGCTCGCCAGCTGGCTAGGCAGCTGGCTAGTTAGCTAGCGGGCTACCACCTGCCTAGCAAGCCAGGATAAAAAGCCAGACATCTGTCTGGAGAGTGGGACAGCCAGCCATCTTAACTAGCCAGCCAACCTGCTGTTCAGTTGGCTTGCCAGCCTGCTTAACTAGCTGAACACCTAACTGACAAACCTACAAAAAAGCCAGTTTAACATGCCAGCCACCTAGATAGCCAGTTGGCTTGTGTTCTC
>NW_007182152.1:0-1256 GCF_000164805.1 Carlito syrichta
TGACTAGTTAGCTGACTTAACTAGCTAGCTGGATAGTTAGCTGACTTGCTAGTGGACTTAACTAGGTAGCTGGCTAGCTAGCTGACGTATCTAGCTGACTAGCTTGTTGGCTGTCTAGCTAACTAGCCAGCTGACTTAACTAGATAGCTACCTGGTTGTTTAGACGGCTGACAAGCTGGCTTTACTAGTTACCTACCTGGCTCGCCAGCTGGCTAGGCAGCTGGCTAGTTAGCTAGCGGGTTACCACCTGCCTAGCAAGCCAGGATAAAAAGCCAGACATCTGTCTGGAGAGTGGGACAGCCAGCCATCTTAACTAGCCAGCCAACCTGCTGTTCAGCTGGCTTGCCAGCCGGCTTAACTAGCTGAACACCTAACTGACCAGCCTACAAAAAAGCCAGTTTAACATGCCAGCCACCTAGATAGCCAGTTGGCTTGTGTTCTCACTTAACTTGGTGACTTAACTAGCTAGACATTTAGTTAACCAGTTGCCTTAATTAGCTAGCTACCTACTTAGCCAGGTGCCTATCCAGCTGACTTGAATAGCTGACTTATCCAGCTAGCCAGCTGGCTAGCCAACTGACTTAATTAACTTGCTACCTGGTTGGCTAGACTGCTCACTTAAGTAGCTAGCTACCCAGCTGGCTAGCTGGCTAGACAGTTGTCTAGCTAGGTAGCAGGCTGACCATCTGGTTAGCCAGCTGGCAAAATTAGCCAGCTGTCTGGCTGGACAGTGGGATAGAAAGGCAGCTTAATTAGCCAGACACCCTGCTGGTCAGCTGGTTTGCCAGTCGGCTTCATTAGCTGGCCATCTACCTGACCAGCCGGCTTACTAGCCGTCTTTACTTGCCAGCCACCTAGCTAGCCAGCTGGCTAGCCAGCTGACTTAACTAGCTGAATTAATTAGACAGCCATCCGGCTAGCCAGTTGGCTCAACTAGCTAACCAGCTAGCTAGCCAGCTTACTAGCCATCTCACTTAACTCATTGACTTTACTAGCTCGCCAGCCAGCTAGCCAGTTTACTTAATTAGCTAGCTACCTACTTAGCCAGGTGGCTAGCCAGCTGACTTAACAAGCTGACTTAACCAGCTAGACAGCTAGCTAGCCAGCTGACTTAACATGCAAGAAACCTAGCTAGTCAGTTGTCTTGCCACTTGAATTAACTAGCCGACTTATCCAGCTAGACAGCTGGCTAGCCAGCTGACTCAACTATCTGACATAACTAGTCAGCCAGCTGGCTAGCCAGCTGACTTAACTAG
>NW_007182153.1:0-944 GCF_000164805.1 Carlito syrichta
GTTGTCTTGCCACTTGAATTAACTAGCCGACTTATCCAGCTAGACAGCTGGCTAGCCAGCTGACTCAACTATCTGACATAACTAGTCAGCCAGCTGGCTAGCCAGCTGACTTAACTAGCTGACAACTCCAGCTGGCCATGTGGCTAACAAGGAGATTTAACTAGCTAGCTAAGGACATATACCGCTGGCTTGCCTGATGAATTAACTACCTAGCTAACTAGCTTATCAGCTGGCTAGCAAGCTGACTTAACTAGGTGACTTAACTATCTAGCCAGCTGGCTGGCCAGCTGAATTTGCTATCTAGCTACCTAGCTAGCCAGCTGCGAAGCCAGATGAGTTAACTAGCTGACTTAAATAACTAACCAGCTGAATTACCTAGCTTGGTACCTAGCCATCCAGCTGGCTAGCCAGCTGACTTAACTAGTTTACCTAACCAGCTATCCAGCTGCCACAGCTGGAAGACTTAACTAGTTAACCACCGGGCTACCAAGCTAACTTAAACTAGCTCTCTACCTAGCTAGCTAGCAGAATAGTCTGCAGAAAAATAACTGACTTAATTAGCTAGCCAGCTGGCTAGCCAACTGTCTTAACAAGCTTGCTACCTAGCTAGCCAGCTGGCTAGCCAGCTGACTTAACTAGCTGAGTTACATAGCTGGACTGCTTGCCAGACAGTTGAATTAACTAGCTTGCTATATAGCTAGACTGCTTGCTGGCCAGATGACTTAACTAGGTGACTAAACTAGCTAGCCAGCTGACTAGCCAGATGACTTAAGTAACAAGCAACCTAGATAGCCAGCTGGATATCCAGCTGAGTTAATTAGATGACTGCTAGCTAGTCAGTGGGATAGACTGCAGACTTAACTGTCTAGTTACCTATCTAGCCAGATGTCTAGCCAACTGACTTAAATAGGTGACTTAAGTAGCTTGCCAGCTGGTTAGTATGC
>NW_007182154.1:0-856 GCF_000164805.1 Carlito syrichta
AGCCAGATGACTTAAGTAACAAGCAACCTAGATAGCCAGCTGGATATCCAGCTGAGTTAATTAGATGACTGCTAGCTAGTCAGTGGGATAGACAGCAGACTTAGCTGTCTAGTTACCTATCTAGCCAGATGTCTAGCCAACTGACTTAAATAGGTGACTTAAGTAGCTTGCCAGCTGGTTAGTATGCTGACCTAACTATCTAGCTACATAACTAGTCAGCTGGATAGACAGCTGAGTTAACTAGCTAACTACCTATGTAGCATGCTGTCTTGCCAGCTGACTTAACTACCTAGCAACGTACCTAACCAGGTGGCTAGTGAGCTGAATTAGCTAGGTTGCTTAACTAGCTGGTTAACTGGCTAGCCACCTGACTTAACTAACTAGCTACCCAGAGAGGCAACTGGTTAGCCAGCTGACTTAGCTCGCTGAATTTACTAGCTAGCAAGCTGACTTCACTAGCTGACTTAACAAGCTTGCCATCTAGCTAGCCAGCTGGCTTAACAAGCTGGCTTAACTTGCTAGTTACCTAGCTAGCTATCTAGCTAGCCAACTGTCTTAACTAGCTGACTTAACTAGCTAGCTAGCTGACATAACAAGGTGACTTATATAGCTAGCTTACTAGCTAGCCAGCTGGCTTAACTAACTGAAATACCTAGTTAGCCTGTTGGATAGCCATCTGCATTAACTAGCTTTTTAGCTAACTAACCAGGTGGATAGCCAACTGACATAACGGGCTGACTTACCTAGCCAGCTGGTTTCCAGCTGACTTAAATACCTGACTTAACCAGCTAGTCAACTGGCTAGTCAGCTGACTTAAATAGCTGGCTATCTATCTAGCAAGCTGGCTAGACAACCG
>NW_007182155.1:0-425 GCF_000164805.1 Carlito syrichta
TGATGACAAGTAGGTGGAGCCTGGAGAGGTGGACAAGGGTCTTGATGACAATGAGGAGGACCCAGGAGAGGCAGCAGTGGGTGTTGATGACAAGGAGGAGGAGCCTGGAGAGTCACCTGAGGCTGTTGATGACAAGGAGGAGCATGGAGAGGCACACAAGCATCTTCATGACAAGATGGAGGGGCCTGGAGAGGAGGACACGTGGAGGGTCCTGGAGAGGAGGGCATTGATGACAAGGAGGAGGAACCTGGAGAATCAGTCAAAGGTGTTGATGATGAGGAGGAGGAGCCTGGAGTGCTGGCCAAAGGCATTGAAGACAAGGAGGAGGAGCCTGGAGAAGCTGTCAAGGGTGTTGTTGACAAGGACAGGGAGCCTGGAGAGGAGGACAAGTGCATTGATGACCAGGAGGAGGAGACTGGAGAGAA
>NW_007182156.1:0-350 GCF_000164805.1 Carlito syrichta
ACAGCTGACTTAAGTAGTTAGCTAACTAGCTAGCTACGTAGCTTCCCAGCTGACATAAATGCTGAGCTAACTAGCTAGCTTCCAGCTAGCAAGCTGACTTAAATAGTTAGCTGCCTAGTTAGCTGGTTAACCAGTTAGCTAAATTTTCAGCTTATGCACTATCTAATGTGCTACCTAGGTGACTTAATGATCTGACATCACTTGTTAGCTAACGAGCTACCTAGCTGACACAACCAGCTGATTTGCCTCATTAGCTAACTAGCTAGTTAGCTGACTCATCCAACTGACGAAACTCATTATCTAACTAGCTAACTAGCTTACTCAACTAACTGACTCAACCCGTTTGCTAA
>NW_007182157.1:0-596 GCF_000164805.1 Carlito syrichta
TAGGTAGCCAGCCAGCTACCCAGCTGACTTAATTAGCTAGCTACCTACATAGCCAGAAGGATAGCCAGCTGAATTAAATAGCTGATTTAACGAGCTATCCAGCTGGTCATCCAGCTGATGAAACTAGCAATCTACCTAGCCAGCCAGTTGGCTAGTCACTTGAATTAACTAGCTGACTTAACCAGCTAGCCAGCTGGATAGCCAGCTTACTTAAGTAACTGACTTAATTAGCTAGACAGCTGGCTAGTCAGTTGACTTAACTAGGTCACTGCCTAGCCAGACAGCTGGCTATTCAGCTGAATTAACTAGGTGACTTAACTAGCTAGCCAGCTGACTTGCCAGCTCTCTTAACTTGCAAGCTACCTAGGCAGCCAGCTGGCTAGTCAGCTAACTTAACTAGGTGACTTAAGTAGCTAGCCAGCTGGCAATCCAGCTGACTTAACTAGCTGACTTAACTAGATAGCCAGCTGACTAGCCAGCTGACTAAATTGCCTAGTTACCTAGCAAGCCTGCAGTCTATTCCACTGACTTAACTAGCTGACTTAATGGAGTAGACAGGTGGCTAGCCAGCAGACTTATCTAGCTGACTACCTAGA
>NW_007182158.1:0-343 GCF_000164805.1 Carlito syrichta
AACTAGGTGACTTAACTAGCTAGCCAGCTGACTTGCCAGCTCTCTTAACTTGCAAGCTACCTAGGCAGCCAGCTGGCTATTCAGCTAACTTAACTAGGTGACTTAAGTAGCTAGCCAGCTGGCAATCCAGCTGACTTAACTAGCTGACTTAACTAGATAGCCAGCTGACTAGCCAGCTGACTAAATTGCCTAGTTACCTAGCAAGCCTGCAGTCTATTCCACTGACTTAACTAGCTGACTTAATGGAGTAGACAGGTGGCTAGCCAGCAGACTTATCTAGCTGACTACCTAGCTATACAACTGGATAGCCAGCTGACTTAACTAACTGACATAAAAATACACC
>NW_007182159.1:0-360 GCF_000164805.1 Carlito syrichta
TGGTTTTAATTTACCTATCTACAGGGAGAAAGAAATAAAATAAAAACAATGAGCCATCACGGCTAAAGTCAAGTGGTGGAAGTTCGATGTTCTGAGAACTGTAAAATCCTGAACACAAATACAAGACATAATTTTACGAAGAGGATCACAAATTATCAAAACATATTCACAACACTGGCCCTCCCTTTTTCTTGCAGCTACACCCCCAAATCAAAGGACTTCAGGCATTTGCTATTCGAATACAGTTGAAATGGGAAGCTGTGCATCTGGTGATGAGCATATTTTTTTTTTTTTCATTAATCAGTAGTTTTTATTATGGTTTTGTGGGGTACAGTTAAGGGTAGGTGTACAATGACGTTT
>NW_007182160.1:0-673 GCF_000164805.1 Carlito syrichta
ATATTTTTTTTTTTTTCATTAATCAGTATTTTTTATTATGGTTTTGTGGGGTACAGTTAAGGGTAGGTGTACAATGACGTTTCATTCAGGCACCCTGTAGATAAGAAGTGTTTTCCCATCCCCCGACAGATATTTGCTACTGTTAATCCCATCCCCCTCCCCCCCATAGTTTCCCAGTACCATCCGTCATTTTCTCATAGTATTGCATTGGATGTTCAAGGTCCATTATATGAGTGAGAACATGTGATATTCGGATTTTTGTTTTTGTGAGAGGTCACTCAGTATTATAGACTCTAGTTCCATCCAGGTTGCAGCGAAATTCATGATTTTGTTCTTTTTTATGGCTGCGTAGTATTCCATCGTGTATATGTACCACATTTTTTTAATCCAGTCCTCTTTTGATGGGCAGCATGGTTGTTTCCAGGTTCTTGCTATTGTGAACAATGCTGCGATAAACATACGTGTGCAGGTATCTTTTTTATAGAGTGATTTGTGTTCTTCAGGGTATATTCCCAGTACGGGGATTGCAGGGTCATATGGAAGGTCAATTTTTAGAGCTTTAGGAATCGCCACACTGCTTTCCACAGAGGTTGCACTAGTTTACACTCCCACCAGCAGTGTAGAAGTGTTCCCTTTTCACCACACCCTCTCCAGCAGCTGTATTTTTGAGTTG
>NW_007182161.1:0-418 GCF_000164805.1 Carlito syrichta
AACTAGCTAGTTACATAGCTAGCTATCTAGCTAGCCACCTGACTTAACTAGCTGACATATTTATCTAGCTAACTGACATAACTAGCTGACTTATATAGGTAGCTTCCTAGCTAGCCAGCTAATTTAACTAGCTGAAATACATAGCTAACCTGATGGATAGCCATCTGACTTAGCTAGCTTTTTAACTAGCTAGCCCGCTGGACAGCCAACTGACTTAATGAACTGACTTACCTAGGTAGCCAGTTGGTTTACAGCTGACTTAACTAGCTGAGTTAACCAGCTAGTCAGTTGGCTAGCCAGCTGACTTAACTATCTGACTGTCTAGCCAGTTGTCTAGCCATCTGACTTACCTAGCTGACTTAAGCTAGCAAGCTGTCTTGGCAGCTCACTTAACTAGCTAGCTACCTACTGAGCCAGC
>NW_007182162.1:0-627 GCF_000164805.1 Carlito syrichta
ACCATCATTCATCACCAGTCTCGAAAATGCAGTCTCTGGCAATCCTCACGATCAGGCTCCAGAGTGGCCGAGGTGTCATCCCTGCCAACAGTATTTGTGAGTACAGTCTAGGCACTGTGACACACAGCCTTCAGCCCCATGCCCTGGGAGGCTGCCTGAGCCCAGAGGTCGGAGACCAGCCTGGATGAAGTGTCCAGACATCCTCTCAGTGATAGGTCCACAAAATTGTGTCTGGTGTGGCTGTCCCCAGAGTCCCAGCTGCTTGGGGGCTGAGTTGGGAGGACTGCCTGAGTCCTGCAGGTTGAGGCCCCGGGAGCCATGATCATGCCACTGTGCTCCAGACTGGCCAATGGAGTCTCCAGTGACAAATAAGATGCCTCCCACATGCGTCATGTAAGGCGTCCACGGCTTCCGAAGGAAAGGTCCACATGGGCGGGGTAGGATGAGAAGATCAGGAGAGGAAGGAGCCCTCCCCCCACCTGAAGGTGGCAGGCAGGGCGACTGGAACCTGGGCTGGCCGGGGCATTGCAGGACCACCTTAAACTCTCTGTGCCCAATGGCCACCCTAGCTCGGGGTTGTTTCTTCCATGAGCTTACACACATCTTTGCCATGGAACGTTAGTGTGG
>NW_007182163.1:0-942 GCF_000164805.1 Carlito syrichta
ACACTGTTTCTTAACTCTAAGTCTTTGCACTTGCTACTTTTCCCCTCTGCCTATTAGTATTGTCTCCCTTGTTCTCCACTTGACAGCCTCCTGCTCTTTATTCTTCCTGTACTGCCGCGCTACCTATGAGACTTTCCCTGATCATCCAAGGCCAGCCTAGGGAAACTCCTCCTCTGAGTTGTACAACACTCTGTGTTTTTGCCATCACAGTGCCTATCACAACACACAGCGGTTATGTGACTGCTTGTTCATACCATCCATAGCACTGTAGGATTTGCCAGGACAATATGACCACGTTTGTTGTATTCTTGGTCGCATTCAGGGTGCCTAGCATGTATTAATGCTGACTAACACTCATTAAGCACTTACTACACACTCAGCACTGTTCTAAGTGCTTTATTTATATTATCTCATGTGCACTGACTTACTACCCTACAAGGTAGGTACTATTAATTTTCCCATTTTACAGTTGGCCACAGTGGAAAAGCGCAGGCTGAGACAGCCCATGGCCCATCTGCATTATTCTTGGCATTCTTCCAGGTGTACTTTGCAATTCTACCAGCAAACCCCACTGCATGATTTCAGTTTCCAAGTGCAAATCCATCTTTGCCTTAAACTCATTTATGCCGCCCGCTCCCACTATATCTCCCACGCTTGACTGTTGTGTGGCGCAATAACTCTCTGCCAGCCTCAGAACCATTTTCCCAGTCATGAAGGTGCAGTTGATTCCAAGTGTTAATATTTGCTCACCACCGAGACCAGCTGGTTCTTCATCACTCATAGGAATGCCACAGCTGGAGCTCAGAAGTGCAGGACTCTTCAAGGCTGTGCATGAGCCAATGATGGGAGATGCAGGCTTCCTGGATAAGCGAAATCTCATCAAGGGAAGATGTGCATCCTCTCCCCTAGCTTGGGCTTTTGGGCATACAGATGCATACATGG
>NW_007182164.1:0-729 GCF_000164805.1 Carlito syrichta
CTGACTTGCTAGGTAGCTAGCTAGTTAAGTCAGTTATTTAAGTCAGCTGGGTAGCTAGTTAAGTCTGTTAGTTAAGTCAATTGGAAAGCTAGCTGCCAAGCAGAATAGCTAGCTTTAAGTCAGCTGGCTAGCCAGCTGGCTAGTTAGTGATCACCTACGTAGCTCGCTGGTCAGTTGGGTAGCTAGGTAGTTAGGTAGTTAAGACAGCTTGCAATCCAGCAAGCTAAGTAGGTAGGTAACTAGTTAAGTCAGCTGGCTAGCCATCCGGTCTCTAGTTATGTCAGCTAGTTAAGTCAGCTAGCTATCCAGTTGTCTAGGTAGGTAGCTAGCTAGTTAAGTCTGCTGACTAGCCAGCTTTCTACTTCATGAAGTCAGCTAGTTAAGTCAGCTGGCTAGCTACGTAGCTAGGCTATTGAGTCATCTAACTAGCCAGCTGGCTACCAGGGAGCTAACTAGTTATGTCAGCTCTCTAGTTAGCTTGCTAGCTAGTTAAGTCACCTAGTTAAGTCATTTGACTAGCCAGCTGGCTAGCTAGGTAGCTTGCTAATTAAGTCAGCTGAATACACAGCTGGCTAGCTAGAAAAGTCACCTAGTTAATTCAGCTGGATAGCCAGTTGACTAGCTATGTAGCAAGCAAGTTATTTCAACAGGCCAGCTAGTTAAGTCAGCTACGTAGCTGCCTCGCCAGCTGCCTAGCTGGGTAGCAGGCTAGTGACATGAGCTGGCTAG
>NW_007182165.1:0-381 GCF_000164805.1 Carlito syrichta
CTCTCCTTTCCATTTCTCTCTTTTCCATTGCTCTGCATTCAATTTCTCTCCATTCTATTCATCTCCAATCCATAAAATTCCAACCCATTCCTTTCCTTTCAATTACTCTTAATTTCACTCCATTCCACTCCTCTCCATTCCATTTCACTATATTTTATTACATTCTGCATTCCCCTAAATTCATCTCCATTCCATTCCTCTCCATTCATTTTTCATTCCACACCATCCCAAATCGTTCCTCTCCATTTGATTCCAAATCATTCCATTCAATTCCAATCCATTCCTCTCCATTCCATTCCTCACCATTCCATTCCATTCATTTATTCAATTGCTTTCTTTCCATTCCACTCCATTCCTTTCTAAACTATTCCATTCCATTCC
>NW_007182166.1:0-606 GCF_000164805.1 Carlito syrichta
TTTTCATTCCACACCATCCCCAAATCGTTCCTCTCCATGTGATTCCAAAATCATTCCTTTCAATTCCAATCCATTCCTCTCCATTCCATTCCTCACCATTCCATTCCATTCATCTATTCAATTGCTTTCTTTCCATTCCACTCCATTCCTTTCTAAACTATTCCATTCCACTCCATTTCATTCCAGTCCAATCCATTCCTCTCCATTCCGTTCCTCTTCATTCCATTCCATTCCTTTCCTTCCTCTCCATTCCATTCCATTCTTCTCAAGTCCATTTATTCAATTTCAATGCTATCCATCACATGCTTCTAAATTCCATTCCATCTCTTTCCATTTCTTTCATTCAATTCCTCGAATTTTCCTTCATTCCTCTGCCTACAATTCCTTTCCATTCCACTCCTATCCATTCCATTTCTCTAGATTCCATTCCTCTCTATTCCATTCCTCTCCATTCCATTCCTTTACATTCCATTAATCTCCTTTCTATTACATTCCTCTCCATTCCATTGCATTCTACTCCATTCCATTTCTCTCCATTCCAATCCACGCCATTGCATTAATCTTCAATCAAATCCATTCTTTCCTCTCCATTCCATTCTCTTCTAT
>NW_007182167.1:0-303 GCF_000164805.1 Carlito syrichta
CAATGGAGAGGAATGGAATATAGAAGAATGGAATGGAATGGAGGGGAATGTAACAGAATGCTGATTAATGTAATATAAGGGAATGGAATGGATAGGAATGGAATAGAAGGAAATGGTATCTAGACAAGTGGAATGGATTGGAATGAAATGGAAAGGAATTGTAGATAGAGGAATTGAAGGAAAAATCTAGGAATCTAATGAAAAGAATGGAAAGGAATGGAAAGATATGGAATGGAATTTAGATGCATGCGATGGAGAGGAATGAAATTGAATAAATGAACTTGAGAAGAAAGGAATGGAATG
>NW_007182168.1:0-452 GCF_000164805.1 Carlito syrichta
GGATAGGAATGGAATAGAAAGAAATGGTATCTAGACAAGTGGAATGGATTGGAATGGAATGGAAAGGAATTGTAGATAGAGGAATTGAAGGAAAAATCTAGGAATCTAATGAAAAGAATGGAAAGGAATGGAAAGATATGGAATGGAATTTAGATGCATGTGATGGAGAGGAATGAAATTCAATAAATGAACTTGAGAAGAAAGGAATGGAATGGAATGAAGAGGAACGGAATGGAGAGGAATGGATTGATCTGGAATGAATTGGAGTGGAATGGAGTGGAATGGAATAGAAGAGAAAGGAATTGAGAGGAATGGTATAGAATGGAAAGAATGCAATTGAATACAGGAATGGAGTGGAATGGTGAGGAATAGAATGGAGAGGAATGGATTGGAATTGAATTTAATGATATGGAATCAAATGGAGAGGAATGTATTTGGATGGTGTGGAATGA
>NW_007182169.1:0-330 GCF_000164805.1 Carlito syrichta
TCCCATCTTAAACCTGCCACCCCTCCTTCCTCACAACCCACCCATAATAATACTTGTCCAACTACCCACAGGTATACCTGCTCCAAGGTTCCAGAACAACCACTCAGACTTTGCTTGTCCTGACTCACCACCCATCCGAATCCAAATCCAAACAAACATCCTGGATGCAGCACAGGAAACTTGTAACCCTTGGCCCCTTTCCTTTCTTGGCTTAATTGCCATCCTCCTTACTATATTACTTGGTCAACACCTACAAATTGGCCATCCACAGTCAAAGCTTTGTTGGCTATTACATACGTCCTCATTATAACTAGTTTCATTCTTATTAAG
>NW_007182170.1:0-447 GCF_000164805.1 Carlito syrichta
AAACTAATCTCTAACCTTCTCACCACCTCTCTGCTTCCCATCAATATTGGCATTTCTCACTGCAAGGCCCACCAGTCCGACTCCTCACTCATAACTCAGGGAAACTCCAGGGTGGATAATGCAGCCCGACAAGCAGCCATGGGGTCCATCCCCAGCGTGGCCCAACAAGCAACCTTGGGGTCCATCCCCACTATGGTGGCTGTTACCCACCCTGGTCTAAGCCATACGCCTCCCACTAATTCACCACCTCCAAACCCCCCCATCTCTGACCTCATCCCATATCTACACTCAATCTTCCATACCAATCCCTCTGCTCTAATGTCCTTCTTAAAAAACTTCTTCACCCTCGACCCCCACCACATAAAGCTTATAAAAACCATTACCTCCCAATGTTCTATCTGCCAGCGAACTAATCCCCATACCCCCTTAAAACCGGGAACATTTCCC
>NW_007182171.1:0-511 GCF_000164805.1 Carlito syrichta
ACATAACTAGGTAACAAATAGATAGCCAGCTGTCTAGCCAACTGACTTAAGTAGCAAGCGTCCTAGTAAGCCAGCTGGCTAGCCAGCTGATTTAACTAGGTTACTTAACTAGCTAGCCAGCTGGCTAGCAGGCTTACATACCTGTCTAGCTACCTAGTTAGCCAGCTTGATAGCCGACTGACTTAACTAGATAGCTATCTATATATACCACTGGCTTGCCAACTGACTTAACTACCTGCTTTCTAGCTAGCGAACTGACTTAACTAGTTGACTTAATTAGCTAGCAAGCTAGCTAGCCAGCTCACTTAACTAGCCAGCTACCCAGCTGGGTAATTGGATAGCCAGCTGACTTAAATAGCTGACTTAACTAGCTACCCAGCTGATGTAACTAGCTGACTTACCTATCTAGCTTCCTAGCAAACCACCTGATTTTCTAGCTGAAATAACTAGTTAGCATCCTAGCTAGCTATCTAGCTAGCTAGCCAACTTAACAAGCTGACTTAACTAGCTA
>NW_007182172.1:0-1196 GCF_000164805.1 Carlito syrichta
ACTAGTCACCTGATGGCTAGCCACCTGACTTAACTAGCTACCTACCTATATAGCCCACTGGCTTGTCAGCTGACAACTTACTAACTTCCTAGCTTACCTGCTGTCAAGTGAGCTGTCTTAACTTGGTGACATAACTAGCTAGCTAGCTGGCTAGCCAGCAGACTTAACTAGTTAGCTATCCTTTTATGCAGCTGTCTATCCAGCTGACAATTCGCTGACTAAACTAGCTAGCAACCTGACTTAACTAACAGTCTTAACTAGCTAGCTACCTAGCTACCCAGCTGACTTAAATAGCTGATTTAACTAGCTTGCTACCTAGATAGGTATCATGTAGCTAGGTGATTTAACTAGCTGACTTAACTAGCTAGCTAGCTGATATATCTAGCTGACTTAACTAGCTAACTTCCTTGCTAGCCAGCGGACTTAACTACCTGAAATAACTGGTGAGCCAGTTGGCTACCCGTGTGATGTAACTAGCTTTTTAACCAGCTAACCAGCTGGCAAGACAACTAACTTAACGAGCTGACTTAACTAGCTAGCCAGCTGGCTAGCCAGCTGACTAAACTAACTACCTTATCTAGCTGTCCTGCTGGCTGGCCAGCTGACTTAATTGCCTAGCTACCTAGGTAGACAGCAGCCTAGCCAGCTGATTTAAGTAACTGAATTAATAAAGTAGCTAGCTAGTTAACTCTGCTGGCTAGCCAGCTGACTTAACTAGTTGACTTAACCATCTAGATAGCTCGCTAGCCAGCTGACTCAACTATGTGACATAACTAGTGAGCCAGCTGTCTAGCCACCTGACTTAAGTAGCTCTCTACATAGCTAGCTAGCTGGCTAGACAGGTGAATTAACTAGTTAACTTGTTTAGCTAGCCAGCTGGCTATCCAACTGTGCTATCTTGCTGCCTAGCTAGTCATCTGGCTAGTCACCTGACTTAACTAGCTGACTTGTATATCTGACCTGATTGCTAGTCAGTTGACTTAACTAGCTTTCTAAATAGCTAGCCAGCAGGCTAGCCAGCTGACTTAACTAGGTGACTTAACTAGCTAGGCAAAACGCTAGACAGTTGACCTAATTATCTATTTACCTAGTTAGCCAATTGCCAAGCCTGCTGATTTAACTAGGTGACATAACCAGCTAGCCAACTGGCTAGCAGGCTGACATAAACTGCCTAGCTACTTAGCTAGCCAGCTGGA
>NW_007182173.1:0-822 GCF_000164805.1 Carlito syrichta
TTAACTCATTAGCTGACAAGCTACCTAGCTGACACAACCAGCTGACTTAACTCGTTAGCTAACTAGCTAGCTAGCTGGCTCATCCAGCTGACTTAACTCGTTAGCTGTCTAGCTAGCTAGCCTACTCAACCAGCTGACTCAACCCTTTGACTAACTAGCTAGCTAGCTGACTCAACGAGCTGACATTAGTTACCTATCTAAATAACTTACTCAACCTGCTGATGTAACCCATTTGCTCACTAGCTAGCTAACTGTCTTAACTAGCTGACTAAATTCGAAAACTGACTTAGGTGACTTAGCTAACTGACTTAACTATTTAGCTAGCTCACTTAACTGGCTGAGTTAACTAGCTAGCTAGCTGACTTAACTACCTGAATTATATAGTTAGCTAACTATTTAATAGCTGACAAACTAGTTGACTTATCTAATTACCTAAGTAGTTAGGTAGCAGACTTAAGTAGCTGACTTAAATAGTTAGCTAAATAGTGAGCTAGTTGACTTAGCTAGCTGACTTAGCTAGCTAGCTGGTTAGCTAGCTTACTTAGCTAGCTGACTTAACGAGTTGGCTAATGAGATAGCTAGTTGATTTAACGAGTTAGTTAACCTGTTAGCTGTTTTTACTAGTTGGTAAACGAGTTAACTAGCTGACATAACTAGCTGGATAACGAGTTAGCTAGTTTACTTAATTTGTTTGCTGACGAGATGCCCTACAACTTAGCTGGTTTAACACGTTGGTGGACTACTTAGCCAAATTCTTTCCTGACTTAACAAGGTGGCCCACTAGTTGGCCAATAGTTTGCTGGGTTAACGAGTTGACAGACG
>NW_007182174.1:0-911 GCF_000164805.1 Carlito syrichta
CTAACTACCTGAATTATATAGTTAGCTAACTATTTAATAGCTGACAAACTAGTTGACTTATCTAATTACCTAAGTAGTTAGGTAGCAGACTTAAGTAGCTGACTTAAATTTTAGCTAAATAGTGAGCTAGTTGACTTAGCTAGCTGACTTAGCTAGCTAGCTGGTTAGCTAGCTTACTTAGCTAGCTGACTTAACGAGTTGGCTAATGAGATAGCTAGTTGATTTAACGAGTTAGTTAACCTGTTAGCTGTTTTTACTAGTTGGTAAACGAGTTAACTAGCTGACATAACTAGCTGGATAACGAGTTAGCTAGTTTACTTAATTTGTTTGCTGACGAGATGCCCTACAACTTAGCTGGTTTAACACGTTGGTGGACTACTTAGCCAAATTCTTTCCTGACTTAACAAGGTGGCCCACTAGTTGGCCAATAGTTTGCTGGGTTAACGAGTTGACAGACGAATTGACCAACTAGTTAGCACGATTAAGTAGGTGGCTGACTGGTTTTCTGACCTAGTCAGCCAACTATTTGTCTAAGTGGCTGGCCTAAATATTCGGCCACCTAGTTAGCAGAGGTAACTTCTCAGCTGACTAGTTGGCTGACTAATCAGCTGATTGGTTAGTTTAAATAACAAGTTGGCTGGCTAGTCATCCGAATGCTTAGCTGACTTAATTAGTTGGCCGGCGAGTTAGCCGACTGGTCAGCTGACTTAACACTTTGGCTGGCGAGTGAGCTGAATGGTCAGCTTATTTTAGTTGGCTGGTGTGTGAGCCGAACGGAGGGAAGATTTAACAAGTCGTCCAGTGATTGAGCTGTCAGTGAGTCGACTTAAATAGCAGTCATCAAGTGAACCGATGGGTGAGCTGCCATAACTATTCAGCCAGCGATATAACCAACTAGTGAGCTGATTTAA
>NW_007182175.1:0-414 GCF_000164805.1 Carlito syrichta
TAGCGAGCCTGCTTGTTAGCCAGCTGACTTAACTAGATTATTTAACTTGCCAGCCAGTGGACTAGACAGCCGAATTGAATATCTATACACCTAGCTAGCCAGCTGTCTAGCCAGCTGAATTAACTAGTTGACAAAGCTAACTAGCCAGCTGGCTAGCAGGCTGACAACTGCCTATACCTAGCTAACCAGCTGGATAGCTGGCTAATTTAGCTAGCTAGCTACCTATGTAGCGCACTGACTTTTCAGCTGACTTAACTACCTAGCTACCTAGCTAACCATCTGGCCAGTGAGCTGACTTGACTAGGTTATTTAACTAGGTATTTAACTGGCTGGCCAGGTGACTTAACTAGCTAACTTCCTACATAGCCCACTGGCTTGCCGGCTTACTTTACCTAACTACCTAGCTAACCTGTT
>NW_007182176.1:0-1000 GCF_000164805.1 Carlito syrichta
CCTAGCTAGCCAACAGCCTAGCCAGCTGAATTAACTAACTGACTTAAGTGCAGTATCCGCTGGCTAGCCAGCAGACTTAACTAGCTAACTACCTAGCTAGAGAGCTGGATAGCTGGATGATTTAACTAGCTGATATAACTAGATAGCCTTATGGCTATCCTGCTGACTTAACTTGCTAGCTACCTACATAGCCCACTGGCCTGCCAGCTGACTTAATGACCTAACTTCCTAGCTAACCTGCTGGTAAGCGAGCTGACTTATCTAGATGACATAACTAGCTAGCCAGCTGACTAGCCAGCTCACTTAACTAACTGACGTAACTAGCAAGACAGGTGATTTAGCAACATGACTTAACTAGCTAGTTACCTAGTTAGCCAGCTGACTTAAGCTGACATACCAGCTAGTAAGCTGCCTGGCCAGCTGACTTAACTAACTGATTTATCTTGCTAGCCAGCTGGCCTGCAAGCTGAATTAACTAGCTGAATTAACCAAATAGACAGCTGGCTAGTCAGCTGACTTAACTAGCTAGCTATGTAGCTAGCCAGCTGGGAAGCCAGCTGATTTTACTAGCTTGCTTCCTAGGTAGCTAGCTGGCTAGGAAGGTAATTTAAATCGTTGACTTAACCAGATAGCCAGCTGACTAAGCAGCTAACTCAACTAGCTGATTTATCTAGTTAGACAGCTTGCTAGCTAGCTGACTTAACTAGCACTCTACCTAGTTAGCTAGCTGGCTAACGAAATGACTTAACTAGCTGACTTAATTAGCTGCCAGTTGGCTAGCCAACAGACTCAACTAGCTCATTACCTAGCTAGTCAGCTGGCTAGTCAGCTGACTTAACTAGGTGACTTAAATAGCTAGCCAGCTGTCTAGACAGCTGACTTAAATAACCAGCTACCTAGCTAGCCCAGCTTGCTAGCCAGCTGACCTAATTAAGTGCCTTAACTTGCTAGCCAGTGGGATAGACATACGAATTAAATGTCTAGTTACCTAGCTAGCCAG
>NW_007182177.1:0-648 GCF_000164805.1 Carlito syrichta
GCTGGCTAACGAAATGACTTAACTAGCTGACTTAATTAGCTGCCAGTTGGCTAGCCAACATACTCAACTAGCTCATTACCTACCTAGTCAGCTGGCTAGTCAGCTGACTTAACTAGGTGACTTAAATAGCTAGCCAGCTGTCTAGACAGCTGACTTAAGTAACCAGCTACCTAGCTAGCCAGCTGGCTAGCCAACTGACCTAATTAAGTGCCTTAGCTTGCTAGCCAGTGGGATAGACAGACGAATTAAATGTCTAGTTACCTAGCTAGCCAGCTGTCTATACAGCTGACTTAACTAGTTGACATAGCTAGCTAGCCAACTGGCTAGCATGCTGACTTAACAGCCTAGCTACCTAGATAGCCAGCTAGATAGCCAGCTAACTTAACTAGCTAGCAACCTATGTAGCCCACTGACTTTTCAGCTGACTTAACAGCCTAGCTACCTAGCTAACCATCTGGCTAGTAAGCTGACTTAACTAGGTTATTTAACTAGGTAGTAAACTGGCTGGCAAGGTGACATAACTAGCTAGCAACAGAGCTACCCAGCTGGCAGACCAGCTGACTTCATTCTCTGACTTAACTAGCAAGCAAGCTGACTTAACTAGCTGACTTAACCAGCTAGCTACATACCTAGCCAGGTGGCTTAACT
>NW_007182178.1:0-914 GCF_000164805.1 Carlito syrichta
TAGCAAGCAAGCTGACTTAACTAGCTGACTTAACCAGCTAGCTACATACCTAGCCAGGTGACTTAACTAGCTGACTTAACTGGATTACTTAATTAGATAGCTAGCTGACATAACTAGTGGACTTATATAGCCAGTTTCCTAGCTAGGCAGCTGACTTACCTAGCTGAAATATCTAGGTAGCCAGATGGATAGCCATCTGACTTAAATAGCTTTTTAACCAGCTAACAAGCTGGATAGCCAACTGACTTAAGGAGCTGACTTAACTAGCTAGCTAGCTGGTTGCCAACTGACTTAACTAGCTGATTTAACCACCTAGTCAGCTGGCTATCCAGCTGAATTAACTACCTGGCCACCTATCTAGCCAGATGGCTAGCCACTTGACTTACATAACTGACTTAAGCTAGCAAGCTGGCAAGCCAGCTCACTTATCTTGCTAGCTACCTACCTAGCCAATAAACTACCCAGCTGTCTTAACTAGCTGACATCAATAGCTAGCCTGCTGGCTAGCAAGCTGACTTATCAAGCTAGTCATCTACTTAGCCAGCTGGCTAGACAGCTGGCTAAACTGGTTGATTTAACCAGCTAGCCAGTTGGCTAGCCAGCTGACCTTACTTAATGACATCACTAGCTAGCCAGGTAGCTATCTAGCTGACTTAATTAGCTAGCTACCTACCTTGCCCATTGGCTTGCCAGCTCTCTTACTTGCTGAATTAACCAGCTAGCCAGCTGGCTACCCAACTGAGTTAACTAGCTCGCTACCTAGCTAGCCAGCTTGCTAGCCAGTTGACTTACTTGCTGACTTAACTAGCTAGCTACCTACCTAGTCAGCTGTCTTAAAAGTTAGCTACCTAGCTAGTTACCTAGCTAGCCAGTTGACTTAAATAGCTAGCTAATAGCTAGCTACCTAGCTAACA
>NW_007182179.1:0-321 GCF_000164805.1 Carlito syrichta
ACTGGCTATCCAGCTGGCTAGCTAGGTAGCTAGGCGGTTAAGTCAGCATGCTAGCCAGCTAGTTAGCTAGCTATGTCAACTAGTTAAGTCAGCTGTATAGACAGCTGGCTAGCTAGGTAACTAGACATTTAATTCGTCTGTCTAGCCCACTGGCTAGCAAGTTAAGTCACTTAATTAAGTCAGCTGGCTAGCAAGCTGGCTACCTAGGCAGCTGGTTACTTAAGTCAGCTGTATAGACAGCTGGCTAGCTATTTAAGTCAACTAGTTAAGTCAGCTGACTAGCCAGCTGACTAGCTAGGTAATGAGCTAGTTGAGTCTGTT
>NW_007182180.1:0-612 GCF_000164805.1 Carlito syrichta
GCTAGTTAAGTCTGCTGGCTAGCCAGCGGATACTGCACTTAAGTCAGCTAGTTAATTCAGTTGGCTAGGCTGTTGGCTAGCTAGGTAGCTAGGCAATTAAATCAGCTGACTAGCAAGATGGTCTGCTAGCTAAGTCAGCTTGTTTAGTCAGCTTGGAAACCAGCTGGCTAACTAGTTAAGTCAGCTTATTAAGTCAGTTTTCTAGCCAGCTGGCTAGCTAGTTAAAAAGCTAGTTACTTCACATGGGTTACCAGCAAGCTCGCTAGTTATTTCAGCTAGTTAAGTCAGCTGGCTAGCTAGGTAGCTAGCTAGATAAGTCAGCTAGATATATCAGCTAGTTTGCTAGTTAATTCACCTAGTTAAGATATCTAGCTGTATGATAGCTAGTTAGGTAGCTAGCTAGTTAAATCAGCTAGTTAATTCAGCTGGCTAGCTAAGTAGCTAGGTAGTTTAATCAGCAAGTTAAGTCAGCTGCATAGCTAGTTAAGTCAGTTAGTATCTCAGCTGGCTAGGCAACTGCATAGCAGGATAGCTAATTAGTTAATCAGCTGGCTAGACTGCTAGCTGGTTAAGTCATCTAGTTAATTCAGGTGGCAAGCCCTGTTGCTATCT
>NW_007182181.1:0-592 GCF_000164805.1 Carlito syrichta
AGCTGGCTAGGCAACTGCATAGCAGGATAGCTAATTAGTTAATCAGCTGGCTAGACTGCTAGCTGGTTAAGTCATCTAGTTAATTCAGGTGGCAAGCCCTGTTGCTATCTAGTTAAATCAGCTAGTTAAGTCAGCTGACCAGGAAGCTTGCTAGCTGGTTAAGTCAGCTAGTTTAGTCAACAGGCTAGCCAGCTGGTTATCTAGGTAGGCAGATAGTTAAGTCAGTTAATTAAGTCAACTGGCTATCTAACTAGCTAGCTAGTTGAGTTAGCTAGTTAAGTCAGCAGGCTAACAGGTTAAGTCGGTTAGTTTAGTCAACTGGCTAACCAGCTGCCTAGCAGGGTAACTAGCATGTTAAGTCAGATGGATAGCCAGCTGTCTCGATAGTTGTCACCTATTTAAGTCATCTCTTGGCCAACAGGTTAGCTAGGTAGTTAGGTAAAGTAAGCCGGCAAGCCAGTGGGCTATGTAGGAAGCTAGCTAGTTAAGTCACCTGGCCAGCCAGTTAAATACCTAGTTAAATAACCTAGTTAAGTCAGCTCACTGGCCAGATGGTTAGCTAGGTAGCTAGGTAGTTAAGTCAGCTGAAAAG
>NW_007182182.1:0-612 GCF_000164805.1 Carlito syrichta
AAGCTGTAATATATCTCGGCCCCATAGAGAAATTGGGACCTTCAGCACATAGGGCTGGAAATCCCCATGGTGGCCCTCTTCATCTTTCCATGGCAACAAGCGAGAACTAATCTGCGGCATCTGGGCGTACCCCAGGCCTGTTAAGGTTTGGTCTGACTGCTGCGTGGGCCACCCCGGCGGCCAGTCTGTGGTGCTAACGATGCTACGATCGGCACCTGTATCTAATAAACCAACTATGGGTTTACCATTAACTGTGACTCTGAGCACCGGTCTGGTGCTGAGATCTAATGAGCAAAAAATCTGGGGGGCACCCGTAGACCCAAACCCCTTGTCTCCCCGCTCTTTGTTCTCCGCAGGAAATTTCTCATGTAAGCTGCTCAGAAGGAGTAATTGAGCTATCTTGTCTCCTGGTGAGATAGCCGAAATGCCTCGGGGGGATGAAACCATTACCTTGACCTCCCCGGTGTAATCTAAATCAATAACCCCTGGGTTAGTACCCAAGTTATTGATTTGTTCATACACCTGGGGTGGATAGCCAGTCTGTGCCGCCGCAAACCTCCCCTGCCCTAACAGCATATCCTGGTCCCAGGCGGCTGTCCATTACGGGCATTA
>NW_007182183.1:0-848 GCF_000164805.1 Carlito syrichta
ATACACCTGGGGTGGATAGCCAGTCTGTGCCGCCGCAAACCTCCCCTGCCCTAACAGCATATCCTGGTCCCAGGCAGGCTGTCCATTACGGGCATTAACAAGTGCCTGCTCGGGCGCATACTCTATAAATATAGACTTCCAATCCAGGTACTGGCCAGCGGTCAGGCAAGCACGAGCCAAGCCCTGCCAATCACTAGGGGTGAGGCAGAACCGGTGCAAGTTCTCTAGCTGTGTTACAACGTAGGCGGCACTGGTCCCGTAGGAACGCACAGATTCAGCCAGCCTTGAAATGAGCTTCCAATCCAGGGGCTCATGATACCTGTTTCCAGCTGGATTTTGAAACACAGGAAAGCACTGCGCCCCGTATTGCTGCCACACCTCTGGGTGGAGGCTGCGTCCTTCCGCTTGCGGGGGAGGATAAGGAGGCGGTCTCAGCGCCGAGGGCTGTATAGGCACTTCCATAGCACTCATTTTTTCAACGAGCTCCTCTAGTTCCCCCTCCGAAAGCCCTTCCGCCTCTGTGTCTCCTGCCTGTGACCGCTCAGAACACTCTTCTCTCATAGTGTTCATTGCTTCAGCCCCTTCGCTAAGCTCCTTCCCGCACTGATCCTCGTCTTCTATACAATTTAACACCAACTTCCATATTGCCATCGCTCCCCGAGGAAGTCCTTGCTGCTGCTCAGCGCGCCGCAAGTCCCTCCCAAGCTTGCTCCAGCTAGGCTCCGTAATGTGCCCAGACACTGGGAACCAGGGTGCGGCATTCTCTACAGCCCGCATAAAGTTGTTTATTGTCTCCTGCTTCAGACCCACCCCTTTTACTTTCAGCAGGCTTTTGAGAGCCTGTTGAA
>NW_007182184.1:0-861 GCF_000164805.1 Carlito syrichta
TCTACTCTGCATTCCATTCCTCTCCATTCCATTCCATTCCTCTCTATTCCATTCCATTCCTCTCATTTCCATAACATTTATTCCTGTCGAATCCATTTCATTCCACTCTATTTCATTCCATTCCACTCCATTCCATTCCTTTCTATTCCATTCTTTTCCATTCGATTCCATTCTATTTCTTTCCATTCCATTACATACCATTCCATTCCGTTTCATTGCTCTCCATTCCATTCCTCTCCATTCTATTTCATTACAATACACTTCATTCCATTCAAATCCATTGCATTCCATTCCTCTCCATTCCTTTCCAATCCATTCCTCTCATTTGCTTTCCTCTTCTTCCCATTACATTCATTTCAATTCCATTGATCTCCATAACTTTCCATTCCATTCGATATCATTACACTCCACTCGATTTCATTCTACTCCATTTCATTCCATTCCTTTTCATTCCATTCCATTCCACTACATTCCTTCCATTCCACTCCATTCCATTCCTCTCCACTCCATTCCATCCCTCTTCATTCTACTCCTTTCCATTACATTCCATTTTATTCCTTTCCTCTACATTCTATTCCATTTCCTTTCTTTCCATTCCATTCCTCTTCATTCCATTCCTATCTATTCCATTATTCCATTCCTTTCCATTCCTTTCCATTCCATTTCATTTCTCTCTATTAAATTACATTCCTCTCCATTCCATTCCATTCCATTCCATTCCCTTCCTTCCAATCAATTCCATTGAATTCCTCTCCATTTGATTCCTCTCTATACCATTCCAACCCATTCCATTCCATTCCATTCCTCTCCATTCCATTCCACTCCCTTCCATTCCAGTCCATTCCATTCCATTCCTTTCCA
>NW_007182185.1:0-1128 GCF_000164805.1 Carlito syrichta
TTCCAAGGGAGACGGACATTCGAAACAAGCACCACCAAGGCAGTCAGCTCGTTTCTGTCAATGCGTTGGCAGATCAATTGTGTATCCTCCCACACAAAAATTTGAAAAGGAGAAACATTTCAGAATGCACTCAGGGAATTCACCAAGTAATGCCTTCTTGCTCCACTGTGGGGTTCCCATCGTCCCCTGGGGGGCAGCGTAGAGCTGCACATGGGCAAAGCGTGTCCTATGAGAGAACTCTTAGGTCACACAGAGGCACTCTGCAGAGCCGAAGTCCAAAGGAGAAGGAAACTGCGAGACTCAGACTCATGTGTTGCAGCATGCACCAAGTGAGAATAACATAGATAGCCCATAGAGAGCGCTGCACATTTTGAAAAGCTCCTGCCCCAGGAAGATGCACATTGCACAACGAGCCTCACACAGGCCGTCTACGCTTATTCAGCAAGGCCAGCGCGAGAGTGACTGCATTTCCTAGCCTAGAGAAACGCCAAGGGGTAAAACGTTTTAGGGCTCAAGCAGAAGGCAAGCAGTGCTTTTCTACAAGTGAGTGTGGAGCACTCATTTCACTCAGTCTGACACCATTGACATGCTCATTCCTACATGTGAAGTATCGACATAACATGCTCGGCTATGCTCATTCAAGCCGTACCTTGAGAATCGTGTATTACACCGTACAGCACCCAGGAATCAAACTACTGGAAAACACATCACAATGCAGTAAACCTTTGACGCGGCATTTCCCAAGCTGATGCACACTCACAGCCAGCAAGCCAAGCCTGTCAGCTCTTCCTCGTAAATGCCGACGGAAGAGCAATGGCTTTGGATAGGAGACGGACAGGTCAAATCAAAAACACTTTAGAATTCGATAGGTGAACAAATCATGCTTTCCCAAAGATGACAGCGAACCGGTCACGTCGCTCAGTGTGGCACCATGGAGTTGTGCACTTTGTATACAGGAAACGTTGAATACAGCTCTGCTAGGCCTATGCACTCAATGTAGGATCATATACGCTGAAAAACAGGGAGAATCACGTGTCACGCCAAAGACCAGCCAGTATAATACTTGTGGCCCCCCCCATTCAGTGACGTGCCGTTTTGAGGATGTCTCCCATGGAAGACTCTTGTTTT
>NW_007182186.1:0-954 GCF_000164805.1 Carlito syrichta
TCTCTAGTTGTTTCAGCTAGTTAAGTCATCTGGCTAACTAAGTAACTAGCTAGTTAAGTCCCCTAGATAGATCAGCTAGCTAGGTAGTTGAGTCAGCTAGTTAAGTCAGTTCACTATATGATAGATAGCTATTTCAATCAGCTAGTTATGTCAGCTGGCTAGCTAGGTAGCTAGTTAGTTAAGTCAGCTAATTAAGTCAGCTGGCTAGCTAGTTAAGTCAGTTAGTTATGTCAGTTGGCAAGCCAGCTGCCTAGCAGGATAGCTAGCTATTTAAGTCAGCTGGCTAGTCAGCTGGTCAGCTAGTTAAGTCAACTTGTTTAGTCAGCTGGGTAACCATCTGACTAGCTAGTTAAGTCAGCTCATTATGCAAATTGTCTAGTCATCTGACTAGCTAGTTAAAAGGTAGTAACCTCAGATGTGTGGCCAGGTGGCTCTCTAGTTGTTTCAGCTAGTTAAGTCATCTGGGTAACTAGGTAGCTAGATAGTTAAGTCACCTAGCTATATCAGCTATCTAGGTAGTTGAGCCAGCTAGTTAAGTCAGCTAGCTGTATGATAGATAGATAGCTATTTTAATCTGCTAGTTATGTCAGTTGGCTAGCTAGGTAGCTAGTTCGTTAAGTCAGCTGGCTAGCTAGTTAAGTCAGTTAGTTATGTCAACTGGCAACCCAGCTTCCTAGCAGGATAGCTAGCTATTTATGTCAGCTGGCGAGTCACCTGGATAGAAAGTTAAGTTACCTAGATAAGTCAGCTCTCTTGCCAGCAGGTTAGCTAGTAGTTAGATAATTAAGCCAGCTAGCAAGCCACCAGGCTATGAAATTAGTTAGCTAGTTAAATCAGCTGGTTAGCCATCAGGCGTCTACTTATGTCAGCTAGTTAAGTCAGCTGATTATCCAGCTGTCTAGCTAGGTAGCTAGCTAGTTAAGTCTGCTTGCTAGCCAGCTGACTATTTAGTTG
>NW_007182187.1:0-1138 GCF_000164805.1 Carlito syrichta
CTAGCTAGTCAGCTGGTCAGCTAGTTAAGTCAGCTTGTTT
Organism: Carlito syrichta; assembly: GCF_000164805.1. Classification (NCBI taxonomy): domain Eukaryota; kingdom Metazoa; phylum Chordata; class Mammalia; order Primates; family Tarsiidae; genus Carlito; species Carlito syrichta. The sequence continues at coordinate 41 of NW_007182187.1, forward strand.
AGTCAGTTGGGTAACCATCTGACTAGCTAGTTAAGTCAGCTCATTATGCAAATTGTCTAGTCATCTGACTAGCTAGTTAAAAAGCTAGTTACCTCAGATGTGTGGCCAAGTGGCTCTCTAGTTGTTTCAGCTAGTTAAGTCATCTGGGTAACTAGGTAGCTAGATAGTTAAGTCACCTAGCTATATCAGCTATCTAGGTAGTTGAGCCAGCTAGTTAAGTCAGCTAGCTGTATGATAGATAGATAGCTATTTTAATCTGCTAGTTATGTCAGTTGGCTAGCTAGGTAGCTAGTTCGTTAAGTCAGCTGGTTAAGTCAGCTGGCTAGCTAGTTAAGTCAGTTAGTTATGTCAACTGGCAACCCAGCTTCCTAGCAGGATAGCTAGCTATTTATGTCAGCTGGCGAGTCACCTGGATAGAAAGTTAAGTTACCTAGATAAGTCAGCTCTCTTGCCAGCAGGTTAGCTAGTAGTTAGATAATTAAGCCAGCTAGCAAGCCACCAGGCTATGAAATTAGTTAGCTAGTTAAATCAGCTGGTTAGCCATCAGGCGTCTACTTATGTCAGCTAGTTAAGTCAGCTGATTATCCAGCTGTCTAGCTAGGTAGCTAGCTAGTTAAGTCTGCTTGCTAGCCAGCTGGCTATTTAGTTGTCAGCTAGTTAAGTCAGCTGACTAGCCTGCTGGCTAAGTAGCTAGGCAATTAAGTCAGCTGTCTTGACAGTTGGCTAGCTATTTATGTCCCCTAGTAAAGTCAGCTGACTAGCCAGCTGGCTAACTAGGTAGCTTGCTAGTTAAATCAGCTGGCTAGACAACTGGCTAGCAAGATAAGTCACCTAGTTAATTCAACTGGATAGTAAGCTGGCTATCTATGTAGCAAGCTACTTAATTCAACTGGCTAGAAAGTAGATGAGCGAGTTAAGAAAGCAAGTTAAGTTAGCTGGCTAGAAAGCTGGCTATCTATAATGTGACCTAGTTAAGTCAGTTGGCTAGTCAGCTGACTAGCTAATTATGCCAGCTAGTTAAGTCAGCTGACTATCCAGTTTGCTAAGAAGTAGAGAGCTAGTTAAGTCAGCTGTCTAGCTAGCTGGATAACTACTTAA
>NW_007182188.1:0-670 GCF_000164805.1 Carlito syrichta
CCATTCACAATAGCCACAAAAAAAATGAAATACCTTGGCATCTTCCTGACCAGAGATGTGAAAGACCTTTACAATGAAAATTACAAAACACTGCTCAAAGAAATCAAAGCCGACATGAACAAGTGGAAAAATATCCCATGCTCATGGATCGGAAGAATCAACATTGTGAAGATGTCCATCTTACCTAAGGCAATCTACAAATTCAATGCAATACCCATTAAATTACCAACAACATTCTTTTCAGACCTAGAAAAAACAACACAGGAATTCATATGGAAACACAAACATCCAAGAATAGCCAGAACAATCCTCAGCAAAAAAAACAAAGCAGGTGGTATCACAATACCAGATTTCAAACTTTACTATAAAGCTACAATCATCAAAACAGCTTGGTATTGGTACAGGAACAGGCATATAGATCAATGGAACAGAATTGAGATTCCAGAAGCAAAACCTCAATTTCTCAACCAACTCATCTTTGACAAAGCCCCCACCACCTACCAATGGGGAGAGGAGAACCTATTCAGTAAATGGTGTTGGGAAAACTGGCTGACCACATCCAGAAGATTGAAACAGGACCCCTATCTATCCCATGTACAAAGGTTAACTCCAAATGGATCAGAGACCTAAATGTAAAACCTCAAACCATAAGAACCTTAAAAATGAAGGA
>NW_007182189.1:0-455 GCF_000164805.1 Carlito syrichta
CTGGCTAGCTGGCTGACTTAATTAGCTAGCTACCTGGTGGCTTAGATGACTAGCCAGCTGGCTTAACTAGCTAGCTAGCGGGCTGGCCACCTGGCTAGACAACCAGTTTGTATAGCCAGTCGGATGGCTGGACAGTCAGATGGCCAGTCGGCTTAACTAGCCAACCACCCTGCTGTTCAGTCGACTAGCCAGCTGGTTTAACTAGCTGGCCATCTACCTGACCAGGCTGCTAATCCGCCAGCTTAACTAGTCAGATAACTAGCTAGCCAATTTGCTAACCAGCTGAGTTAACTAGCTGACTTAACTAGATAGCCATCCAGCTAGTCATCTGGCTTAACTAGATAGCCACCTATGCAGACAGCTGGCTAAAAAGCTCACTTAACTCGCTGACTTAACTAGATAGCCAGCCAGTAAGCCAGCTGACTTAATTAGATAGCTACCTACCTAGCCAGGTG
>NW_007182190.1:0-401 GCF_000164805.1 Carlito syrichta
TTTTCTACTTTCCCTTCCATTCAATTTCATTCCATTTTATTCTTCTCCTTAAATTTCATTGCCTACTTCTCCATTCCATTCCTCCCCATTCCATTCCTCTCCATTCCATTCCATTCCATTCCATTCCATTCCATTTCATACCTCTCTGCTACATTCCATTCCATTCCTTTCCTCTCCATTCCATTCCATTCCTCTCCATTCCATTCCAATAATCTCCATTCCATTCCATTCCTCTCCATTATCTTCCATCCCATTCCTCACCATTCCAATCCATTCCATTCCTTTGCATTCCATTCCATTGCTTCCATTCCATTCCATTCTATTCCTCTACATTCAATTCCCCTCCATTTCATTCCTCTCCATTCCATTCTATTCCATTCCTTTGGATTCCATTCCATTCC
>NW_007182191.1:0-1135 GCF_000164805.1 Carlito syrichta
GGCTAACCAGCTGATTTAAATAACTGACATCACTAGCTAGCCAGGTGCCTAGCCAGCTGACTGAACTAGTTAGCTACCAACGTATTCTGCATGCTTGCCAGCTGACATAACTATCTAGCTACCTAGCTATTCAGCTAGCTAGCGAGCTGAATTAACTAGGTGACCTAACTAGATAGCTAACTGGCTAGCCAGTTGATTTAACTAGTTAGCTACCAGCTAGGCAGCTGACTTTGCTAGCTGACTTAACTAGCAAGCTACATGGGTAGCCTGCTGATTTTACTAGCTGAAATAACTAGCTAGATATCTAGCTAGATATATAGCTAGCTAACTGACTTATCTAGCTAACTTCACTAGCCAGCTAGTTGACGTAACTAGCTGACTTAATTAGCTAGCTACCTAGCGGTCCAGCTAAAATAACTAGCACATATAAGTATCTAGCCAGGTGTCTAGCTGTCTAGCCATCTGATTTAACTAGTTTTTTAACTAGTTTGCAATCTGGCTGGTCAACAGATTTAACGAGGTGACTTAAATAACCAGCCGTGTTAGCCAGGTGACTTAACCAGTTGATTAACAAGCCAGGCAGCTGGCCAGCCAGGTGACTAAACTAGCTGAATTAACTAGTTATCCAGTTGGATAGCCAGCTGACTTAACTAGCTCTCTACCCCTCTAGCCACCTGGATAGCCCGCTGAAATAACTAACTGACCTAAATAGCTAGCCAGTTGGCTAGTGAACTGACTTAACTAGGTCCCTACCTAGTTATCCAGCTGGTTTAACCAGCTGTCTTAACTGGCTGGCCTGCTTTCTAGCCAGGTGAGTTAACAAGCTTGCTACACAGCTATCCACCTGGTTTTCCAGCTGAATTATCTAGCCAGCTGAATAAATAACAAGCTACCTAGCTAGAGAGAGGGCTAGTTCGCTGACTTAACTAGGTGCCTTAGCTATCAAGCCAGCTGGCTATACAGCTGATATAACTAGCTAACAACCTAGCTAGCAAACTGGCTAGCCAGCTGACTTAACTAGCTGACTTAACTAGCTTGCCAGCAGTCTAGCCAGCTGACTTGATTACCTATCTACCTAGCTAGCCAGCAGGCTAGCCAGCTGACTTAACTAGCTGTCTTAACGAAGTAGCCAGCT
>NW_007182192.1:0-736 GCF_000164805.1 Carlito syrichta
GTCGAGTGAGCCAATGTGTGAGCTGCCTTTACTAGTCGACTTGCCAGCTGACTTAACAACCTAGCTACGTAACTAACCAGCTGGCTAGCGAGCTGGCTTAACTAAGTGACTTAACTAGCTACCCAGCTTGATAGCCAACTGACTTAACTAGCTAGATACACAGCTAGACAGCTGACTAGCCAGATGACTTAACTAGCTGATTAACTAGCTAACCAACTCACTTAACAAGCTGACTTAATTAGCTAGTTTCCTAAATAGCCAGCTGTCTTTACAACCTAAAATAACTAGCTACCTAGCTATCTATCTAGCTAGCTTGCCAACTAAACTAGCTGACTTAACTAACTAGTCAGCTGACATAACTAGCTGACTTAACTAGTTAGCTCCTAGCAAGCCAGATGACTTAACTAGCTGTAATAACTAGTTAGCCAGCTGTCTAGTCATCTGAATTGGCTAGCTTTTTGACTAGCTAGCGAGCTGGATGTCCAACTGACTTAACGAGGTGACTAAACAAGCTAGGAAGCTGGTAAGCAGGCTGACTTAAAACTTGATAAACGAGCTAGGCAGCTGCCCACTCAGGTGACTAAACTAGCTGATTTAACTCATTATCCAACTGGATAACAAACTGAATTCACTAGCTGACATAACTAGACACCTAATGGCTAGCCAACTGACTTAACTTTCTAACTACATACACAGCCCACTGGCTTGCCAGGGCACTTATCGAACTAAATACCTA
>NW_007182193.1:0-1212 GCF_000164805.1 Carlito syrichta
AAGTCAAATGTGACTTGTATTCATCTTTTGTTATCAGTATATATTTTTCCTTTCTTAAATGGGTATACATTTTTTGCACCCTCTGTATTTGCTGAATTTGGACTTCTTCCTGTCACCCACATTTCCAAAAGAATCCCTGTGCTCACTACATATCTAATTTGAAAGGTCCAACTGTTGTCTCTCCTATGAAAGTCTTTTTTTTAGGTGACACCAATACATTTACAGACACCCCTCAGACCTCAGAACATGCAGGTACCCATGGGGTATTTATAATAATAAAAGCTTGTGACTTTCTTGAGCAGTTGCCATGGACCAGGTATTGTTCTGAGTTGTGTGAGGCATTTCCTCACTTTCTCTTCACTATGACTGAACAAGGCAGGACTCTTTTACTAAGCCCATCGCACAGGTGAGACAGCTGGAACATGGAGAGGTTTAGTACTTTACAGAGATGCCATGGTAAATGTGGGGTGGCACTGTGGAGCTGGACACAGAGACCACACTTTCACCAATAGGCAACACTACCCCATTGGGTGCTAGGAGGAAGTCAAGGTGACTATTAGGACCCCTGAGCTCCAGTCTGGAGTAAACTGTTGATGATGCCAGTGAAGCTAAGCAGAGCTGCAGCTTCATGGAGCTCCCCACTTATTTATTAAGAGGGAAGCAATCCCATCCTGTTGTAGCCAGGGAGAAAGTGATGGCCAGGGCAGACTGTGCACTCCGGTGGCTCTCTTTATCATGTCCCACTGTCTCTGAGACCCTCACATTCAGAGCACACCTATACACCCTTTTCTTTTCTGGCCATGTTTTCTCCGTTGCCCATTCCTCCTCTTCCCAGAATGGTTCATATTTTCTCAGCTATGGAGGGGAATTGAGCTTAAAAGATGAGAATGATTTCCAGTTTCCCTGCACCACATGCAACGAGCTTGGAGTAGACATTCTATCCTTATAATAAGTAAAAAGCTGAACAAATGGAAAATGGGCAACTCTTTTTAGATCCTTCAGAGAGCTGAGATTGCAGGGAAAACCACTGCTCCAGAAATTGAAGAGACAGACTGGAGAATGGAGATATTACAACTTTCTGAAGCAGAAACCCAAGGATTGAAACCTCCATAGGAGCCAGCACTAAGGTAGGAAAACCTGAACTCTGATGAACTGTTGAAGGTACAACATGGAAAACTTGAGAGGGAAAATCCCTGGAGACCAGTCATGGGG
>NW_007182194.1:0-1678 GCF_000164805.1 Carlito syrichta
CATGTAAGTGAATATCAACACACACACACACACACACACACACACACACACACACACACATACACACATATTAGATGTAATAGACACCAAGCAAGGAGGGCAAAATATCAAGGAGATGAGAACATCGGGAAGGGGCAATGACAGAGAACCAAAGAGGACCAAGGAGAGGGCAGCTGGGGGGGGGGGGTGGGCAGTGCGGAGGGAGGAAAGCTGTTAAAGCCAACAGAAAGCTGACCAAGTATTCAATAGACCCTCATATGTTATAATCATGGGAATAAAGGCTGAGAAATGTGGAGCGACCTAACAGTATCACACAAGGGGCTGTTGATAAGAGGTGTTTCCCCTTCCCCAGACAGATATTGGCTACTGTTAATCCCAATACCCTCCTCCCCCCATAGTTTCCCAGTACTGTCAGTCATTTTCTTATAGTATTACATTGGATGTTCAAGGTTCATTATATGAGTGAGAACATGTGATACTTGGGCCTTTGTTTCTGTGAGAGGTTACTCAGTATTATAGACTCTAGTTCCATCCAGGTTGCTGCGAAATTCAGGATTTTGTTCTTTTTTATGGCTGCGTAGTATTCCATCATGTATATGTACCACATTTTTAAAATCCCATCGTCTTTTGATGGGCAGCATGGTTATTTCCAGGTTCTAGCTATTGTGAACAATGCTGCGATAAACATACGTGTGCAGGTATCTTTTTTATAGAGTGATTTGAGTTCCTCAGGGTATATACCCAGTAGGGGGATTGGGGGATCATATGGAAGGTCGATTTTTAGAGCTTTTAGGAATCACCACATTGCTTTCCACAGAGGTTGCACTAGTTTACACTCCCACCAACAGTGTAGAAGTGTTCCCTTTTCACCACACCCTCTCCAGCAGCTGTTATTTTTTGAGTTGCTGATAATTGCCGTTCTGACTGGAGTTAGGTGGTATCTCCGTGTGGTTTTGATTTGCATCTCCCTGATGATTAGTGAGGTTGAGCATTTCTTCATGTGTTTGTTGGCTGCTCAGATGTCTTCTTTTGTGAAGTGTCTGTTCATATCTTTTGCCCATTTTATAATGGGGTTGTTTGTTTTCTTCTTTTCAGTACATTTCAGTTCCTTGTAGATCCAGGATGTTAAGCCTTTGTCAGACCTAGAGTTGGCAAATACTTTTTCCCAATCTGTAGGCTGTGTCCCTGCTCTCTTGATGGTTTCTTTGGCTTTGCAGAAGCTTGTCAGTTTAATAAGGTCCCACTTGTCTAACTTCTCTCTTATGACCTGTGGGTTTTGGGTTTTGTACAGGAATTGGATACCAGTTCCAATTTCCATGAGGGTATTTCCTTCATTTTCTAAGGTTCTTATGGTTTGAGGTTTTACATTTAGGTCTCTGATCCATTTGGAGGTAACCTTTGTGCATGGGGATAGATAGGGGTCCTGTTTCAATCTTCTGCATGTGGTCAGCCAGTTTTCCCAGCACCATTTACTGAACAGGTTCTCCTCTCCCCAGTGGTAGGTGGTAGGGGCTTTGTTGAAGATGAGTTGGTTGAGAAATTGAGGTTTTGCTTCTGGGATCTCAATTCTATTCCATTGATCTATATGCCTGTTCCTGTACCAATACCAAGCTGTTTTGATGATTGTAGCTTTGTAGTAAAGTTTGAAATCTGGTATTGTGATACCACCTGCTTTGTT
>NW_007182194.1:1930-10061 GCF_000164805.1 Carlito syrichta
TCCTCTGATTGCTCTAGCCAGGACTTCCAATACTATGTTGAACAGGAGGGGTGAGAGTGGGCATCCTTGTCTAGTTCCAGTTTTCAGGGGAATTGGTTCCTATTTTGGCCATTTAGGAGTATACTGGCTGTGGGTTTCTCGTAGATGACTTTTACTATTTTGAGGTATGTTCCCCATATGCCTAGATGTTCAAGGGTTTTTATCAGGAAGGGGTGCTGGATTTTATCAAAAGCTTTTTCTGCGTCTAATGATATGATCATGTAGTTTTTGTTTTGACATCTGTTGATGAATTTAATTACATTTATGGTTTTACGAATGTTGAACCAGCTTTGCATCCCAGGAATGAAGCCTACTTGGTCATGGTGGATGATTTTTGAGATGTATTGCTGAATCCGGTTTGCTAGGATCTTGTTGAGAATTTTAGCATCTATGTTCATTAAAGATATTGGCCTGTAGTTCTCTTTCTTTGGTGAAACTTTACCTGGCTTGGGTATCAATGTGAAGTTAGCTTCGTAAAGTGACTTGGGGTGAGTTCCATCTTTTTCAATCACCTGGAATACCTTCAGTAGGATTGGTATCAGTTCCTCCTTAAATGTCTTGTAGAATTCTGCTGGAAAGTCATCTGGACCAGGGGTTTTTTTTGTAGGAAGTTTTCTTATTACATAGTCAATTTCCTTGATTACTATTGGTCTATTTAGGGTCTCAATTTCTTCTTGTTCCAACCTAAGTTGTTCCTCATTTTCATTTGAGATCTCATTTATTGCCCATATTTCCACCACATTCTAGTTACAACCACTTACAAGATCTCTGCAGGACAGTGTGTCTCATGCTTGTAAATCCAGCAATTTTGGAGGCCAAGGTGGAAGGATTTCTTGAATCCAAAAATTTGAGACCAGCCTAGGCAACATAATGAGACTCTATATCTATAAAATATAAGAATAAAACATTAGCCAGGCATAATGGAGCACACCTGTGGTCCCAGCTACTCAGGAAGCTGAGGGGGGAGGATTGCTTGAGTCCAGGAGTTGGAGACTGCTGTGAACCATGATTATGCCACTGAACTCCAGTCTGGGTGACAGAGTGAGACCCTTACTCAAAAAAAAAAAAGAAAGAAAGAAAGAAAAAAGAGATTTCCAATAAGATTCAGGTTTTTCTTATAGCTTTTCTTTTGAGCCCTCATCTGAATCACCCGAAAATTCCATTCACAGCAATACAGGATTTTTCTAGCATTCACTTCAAAATTGTTCCAAGTCTCTACCCATTACCCAATTCCAAAACTGCTCTGTTTTCAGGTATTTTTTTTAAAGCACCACTACTACTTCTCAGTACAAATTTTTTGTCTTAGTACATATTGAGTTTCTATAATAGACTATAATAGACTGAATAACTTACACTAAATAGAAAATTGTTGACTCAGAGTTCTGAAGGTTGGGAAGTCCAGGACTGTGAAGACAGCATCTGTGAAGGCCTTCTTGCTACTTCATCACATAGTGAAAGGTGAAGGAGCAAGAAAGAGAAAGGAAAGGGAGCCAAACTCTTCCTTTTATAACAAACCCATTCCCATGATAATGGTATTAATTCCATGAGGATGGCACCCTCATGACCTAATCACCTCTCATTAGGCCCCACCTCCCAGCAGCATTTGGGATTAAGTTTCCAACACATGCTTTTGGGAGACATATTCAGTCCATTACAGATGATCAGTATTATAAAGGATGTAAAACAGACCTCTCCCAGTGAAATCAGAGGAGGTTTTCTGTAGGATCGTTGGTTTATAAATCCCATAGAGCACACAGCCATACAGTTAGTCAAAGGTACATGCTTCTATAAAATTAATGATCTATATGACCAGTGTGATTTCTATTTTCCCAACCGTTTTTCATCTCTTTATCACAAAAACAAAGTCCTTACAGTTGGCTGTCAAAGCCCTATATTTTGCTTCACTGGCCAATTTAAAAGAGTGTGATTATTTTTTTTTCCATCTTGGCACAGAAATCATTATTTCTAATTTAGTAAGTTTAAAGTTTCCTTTTGAGGCTCAGTTTTTATGGTTTCTATGAAATAAGAGATTTGTAAAGACTGTAATTTGTTTAAGATGATACTACATCAGAAATCTGGCTGGGAATGGTGACTCACACCTTTAATCCCAGCATTTTGGGAGACTGAGATGGAAGGATTCCTTGAGCCCAGGAGTTCAAGACCAGTCTAAGAAACATAGCAACACCTCATCTTTACAAAAAAAAAAATAGTCGGGCATGATGGTGTGCACCTGTAGTCCCAGTCACTGCAGAGGCTGAAATGGAAGGATTGTCTAAACCCAGGAGACTGAGGCTGCAGAGAGCCATGATTGTGCCACTGCACTCCGGCCTGAGCAACAGAGTGAGACCCTGACACACAAAAAAAAAAAGAAAAAGAAAATTGATGACGATCAGTTAGTTTTGAGTGAGCTCTAAGTTACATTTCCTCTGCCTTTGGTTTGGTTTACCTGTTGACCAAAAACTTTTTTTTGCTTACACCGTATCAAGAGGCAGGGAAAAGAAGGAAAACAAGAACACAAATATCTACATATCTGTGAACACCATGTATAGAGTATGTGGCATGTACCAGGTCGTCTGCTAAGCCTTATACAAGCCTTATGTTATTTATATTCACCATAACTCTGTGAGGCAGATTTCAGTGTTACATTCTACAGGAAGAACCTGAAGCTTACAGAAGTTAAGTAAGTACTCCAAATTTCACATCTATGGAGTGGCAGGAGTGATATTTGGTTCTATGTTAAAAAGCTAATAAAATATGCAAAATAATTGCAATAACTTGTTTAACATAAGTAACTCCATTTTGTTAAAATCCTCCATCTTAACTGCCTGCCTGACCTAAAAATGACCCCCCAAGTATACATGTAATTGCTGTAACGTTCCCATGACTACAGACCCACAGCTTTGTTCCCCTGAGTTGTTCACGCTGACCAATCATGCTGACCATTCACAACACTCCCTAACCACAAGTTCCATGTAATTGTATGCTTTGTTAACTGAAATCAGATATTGCGCCAAAAATTGTTTAAAAATTATTTACAAAATTCCCCCTGCCATGTTCCTATAGTTTGTTCCTGTATTTTTTTCCTTTTGTTTTTAGTTCTTCATTCCATTACCCCCCTGCTATGTAGCCAACCTGCAGATTTTACCTATATAAGATTTTTGCTGATTTTATTCTGCATCAAGAGTTTCTTGGCAAGAGCCTTCTCTAGACCACACGCTAAATAAATGACTCTTAATTTGAACTAGACGTGCTGAAACGACTTCTTCTCACACTTTGATCATAAAAATGTGACTGAAATTTCTTAATTCTTATGCTTTGTATGTAAGAGATTATTATTATTAAGCTAAATTCTTAGTGAGAGCCACAGCAGCCTTGCAGAGGAGAGGCTTTCTGCAAAGGGCAAGGAGCAGCCATTCCAACACTGGGCTTTATCCAGTCCTTGAGAGCCTGTTCTTGCAGCACCTGTGAGTGTTCAGACAATGAACCAAGCATCATCCAAGTGGACCCTGGCATTGATGCTTAGAGATGTGTATTGCAAAGTAATTGCAGGAGAGCTAGTTATAAGAAAAAAAATAGCAGTTTTGAACCAGAAAAGAAAAGGTTTATGAAGAAAATCCTATTAAAAGTCATCAACTAGCTGGGCTCGGTGGCTCAGCCTGTAATCCTGCACCTTGGGAGGCTAAGGTGAGTGGATTGCCTGAGCCCACAGGTTCGAGACCCACCTGGGCAACTTGGTGAGACCTCATCTCTACAATAAATAAAAAATTAGCCAGGTGTGGTAGTGCAGGCCTGTAATTCCAGCTACTTGGAAGGCTGAGGCGGAAGGCTCGCCAGAGCCCAGCAGGTTGAGGCTGCAGTGGCCAGGAGTGGCCACTGCACTCCAGTCTGGGCAGCAGAGTGAGACTCCAACTCAAAAAAAAAAAGTCATCAACTTTCTCTTGTTTAAGGTCAAAAACTTACAGTGTGCTGGAATACTATTTATTATATTACAAATGAGTGCCTGCAGTAATCTATTTCCTTGCCTTTGCCATGTTTCTACCTCAGGTATTTATATTTGATCACTGTTTTCTTAATGGATTGAACTAAAAAACAAGCATGTGAAAGCTATAGCATCTGCAGATCTAAAGTGAAAGGGGGATATAAAGTATACCAGCTGAAAGTTTGTTATTTTATTCCCAGAATATCATAAGGGAAGTCAGTTTGGCAAGGATAGCAAAGATTTATGGTTGAGGACAAAGCAATCTACCAGGAAACTCAATTAATCCATCTCGTATAAAGAAAATCACAAGGTAGATGAGGTTAGCATAGAAAAGATTCACTTGGGTATCTTTTTAATGCCAAATTCTATTCCAGAGATTTTACTTTAGGGAGCATTAAACCTCTGTCATTTTCAGAAATAAACTTCTCTTAATCGCTTTATGGAATTACACATGGTAGAATATTGATGACTGAACTTCTATCTTTGTTATCAAAGTAGAGCCTGCAAGGCTTGAGTGAGGGTAGCTAATCAAGGCAGGGATGTAAACTGATGAGATTTTAAATCATCAGTGGGTCCAAAATACACAAATGTTTGATAATGTTTCTCGGTGCATTAAAGTACAAAAAGCAAAAGAAGAAAATTGGTGGTCTCCACGGTCAGGATTCATACTACTGACCTTTGAATCTAGTACAGAGTAATTATTTTATATTAAAATTCTAATGTATGAACTTGTCCTATATTTTGGGGGCGATATTCAGGTTCACCGCCTATCTTAACTGACAGAACTTAGTTGTGGTGAAAAAATGTTAGGGATCATTCGCTTTAACTCCTATATTTTACAGAGGAAAAAATTAGGACAGAGAGTTTTGATTATTATCCAAGGTTATAACCATAATTAAAGGTAGAGCTGGGGTTAAAAGTCAAATTTCCTAATATTCCCTTCAACATACAGTCTGATTTTCCATTAATATAAAGCCAGAGATCAAGATTAATAATATTTTAATTTTTGACTTTGACTCCAATTCTATTTGTACCATGTATTAACTCAATTTATTTTTCAAGTATTTATTGAACATCTACTGCATGTTCTGTACCAGGCACTGGGGATACATTATTAAATGAGGCAGTTGTTTGCTCTGCACTTATGGGTCATGCAGTCTAATAGAAGGTGGGCATGAAGTGTGTAATTACAAATCAAGTGTGCTTTGAAAACAGGAATTTTTAGGAGAGGCATTACTTCTGCTTTCTAGACAAGAAAACGGAATACTTCAAAGGCTTTTAGAGCAAGAATCCGAAACTTTGACCTCAAATTCAGAATTCTTGCCATTTTATAATTACCTTTATAGTGTAAAGAGAACTTTATATTGGTTATTAGTCCATTGTTTGTTTATTTTTAATGTATGAACTATGGTGAAATCTGTTTTTTGCCTGCACAATATCCATTTTATGCATACACATGTACATGTGTATATTTGAGGAGAGCGTAATTTCCATCTTGCCAGAGTGTTTGGTTCAGAATTGAGCACTCAATCCACTGGCCCATCAAAAGCTGTTATGGGAGGAAATACTCCCCTTCTGCTGGATGTAAAGTGGGTAGACTCAAAGACTGGAGCTGAAGCACCATCACATGAAAGAGCCTGCCTACGAGTGAAACCAACATTCAGGAGAGCAGAGTCAGCAGAGCCTATAGGGACAGAAATGCATAAGTTTGAAGGTTTCACCTATGAAAACAAATACATATCAATTTTTTGTATAAACCAGATTGAGTTGGATTTTTTTATGCTTGCAACAGAAAGAGTCCTGACTGATACAAAATACTGAATGCTTAACAGACATATTTTAATATAACCAGAGACCCCAGATGAAGCACCTTCAGTTTGCATGGTCTGTAGTTCAGGGATATTTGCTGGGCTTGGTTTTTCCAGCACAAATGATTAAGGTAACTACTACAAGAATAATCCAGTGTAATTGCCTGAGGAGTGGAGGAAGATTTTTGGATCGTATATCTTGCCTTGTTTCTTTTTAACAATCACTTCTAATAATTAGATCAAAGTTTACAAATTAAATCTGCATTAAAATCACCCAGGTTATCCTGATGAGATGATACTTGGACTATGCTCTGAGGACATTGATATAGGAGCAAATAATTTGATCCCCTCCTTCCTGCATAACTGCAGAGCCACTGTTAGAATTTTGTGTGTACATCTGACAAAGTAAACGTCAGGATCAACAGAGTAGCTTCCAAGACTTAATTTCTAGATTCCTCTGTGCAAATAGGGACTTGTGAAGGTGAATTTAGGACTGTCACAAAGTCTGTCACTGGGTTTGAAAACTGTAAAGATATAGAGAGCTCTCTGCCACCTTGAGAGCAAGAAGAAAGGTCTTTTGTTGGTATGAAAGTTCATCCTTTGGGGACAAGATCTTCTGTCCTTCTTGAAGGGAGCTTAGAGGACAAGATAGTGAAAGGACTTTGAACTAGAGCTTTCAAAGTTGAACTGAAGTATGATACCATTACCAGTGAGTCCTCACTAGGGTCTACTGTGAGTTACTTTCTAGAAGGAAGTAAAATAGAGATGTCCAGATTCAAAGAGGACCAATGGCTGTTGGAAAGTTTCTGAGAAGGTGAGAAGCACTCAGAACTGAACAGAAACAGTCATGGGAAGTTACCACTAAGGGAAGTTGCCACTGCAGTCACTCAGTGAGAAGAATGGGGAGCCAGAGTTCAGAGTTTCAGAGAGCAGTTGCTATGAGTCACCACAAATATTTACTGAGCATTGACTATGAGCAAGGCTGTTACTAAGGTGTTAGGAGAAGTGATTGCCTGGAAAAGGTAGACAAACCCTTTTTCCAGAAGATCTTATGATCTGGAAGAAGAGAGAAGATATGTACCCAGAACAGAGCGCACTAAGAGTGAGTACCAAAATGAGGAGAGCATATACAGTGCCATGTCAGAGTTGAGAGGAAGGAGAGGCACTGGTGACTAAAGAAACTCAGCCTGCTTGTGGACAGGCAGGGAGCACAGAGCTGCATATTGGAGTCTGGTGGTAAATGGTCTTAATTTCCTGATAGTGGTTACTGGGGACCCCTTAAAAACATCAGAACAGGGAAATGTAATGGGCAGAGCCAGTTTCTATCAGGATTCATCTTGTCATGAGATTTCAGAGTTTCTAAGAAATGAAATAAGTCTACATTCAAGGTTTGAAATGTATCTTCAAATGAAGAGATTCCTTTCCCTAAAAATTGGAGGAAAAGTTATATCCCAGTGCACTTCAGATCACCTCTCCAGGATGATATTTTAAATTTTAGTCAGCTTCTCAGAATGCCCATCTATACGTCAGTAGTTTCTAAATGATAAATGCACATACCCTTGACTCAGCAACTGATTTCTGAAAATCTTACCTTCAGAAGTAAATGTGTAAAATAGTTCATGTACCAGTTGTTTCCTACAGTATTCTTTGAAATTGCAAATATTGAAGACAACCCAAATGTCCACTAAGAAATTGATGGAATCAATCATTGTACATTTATGCAATGAAACATGCACCTATCTTTTTTTTTATTAATCAATATACTTTTATTATGGTTTTGTGGGGTACAGTTAAGGGTTAGGTGTACAATTATGTTTCATTCAGGCATCCTGTTGATAAAAGGTGTTTCCCCATCCCCAGACAGATATTTGCTACTGTTAATCCCATCTCCCTCCCCCCCACCCCATAGTTTCCCAGTATCGTCAGTCATTTTCTTATAGTATTACATTGAATGTTCAAGGTCCATTATATGAGTGAGAACATGTGATACTCAGATCTTTGTTTCTGTGAGAGGTCACTCAGTGTCATAGACTCTAGTTCCATCCAGGTTGCTGCAAAATTCATGATTTTGTTCTTTTTATGGCTGCGTAGTATTCCATCGTGTATATATACCACATTTTTCAATACAGTCCTCTTTTGATGGGCAGCATGGTTGTTTCCAGGTTCTTGCTATTGTGAATAATGCTGCAATAAACATACGTGTGCAGGTATTTTTTTGATAGAGTGATTTGAGTTCTTCAGGGTTTATTCCCAGTAGGGGGATTGCGGGGTCATATGGAAGGTCGATTTTTAGAGCTTTTAGGAA
>NW_007182195.1:0-2931 GCF_000164805.1 Carlito syrichta
AACAAGCTTTCAGGCGAATGGAACACAAAAGAAAGGAGGAGTCACGATCCTAATTTCAGACAAAATACCATTTATGCTATCAAAAATTTAAAAAGATACAGAGGGCTACTACATAATGATAAAAGGTTCACTCCATCAACAGGAAATATCTATCCTAAACATATATGCACCCAACATAGGTGCACCAACTTTCATAAAGCAACTTCTAGGAAAACTAAAGAAAGATACTGACTCTAACACCATCATAACTGGGGACTTTAATACCCCACTCACAACCCTAGACAGATCATCAGGACAAAAAATCAGCAAGGAGATCCGGAACCTCAAGGTGACTCTGGATCAAATGGACTTAATTGATACCTACAGAACACTCCATCCAAAGACCACAGAATACACATTCTACCCATCACTGCATGGAACGTATTCTAAGATCGACCACATAATTGGACATAAATCAAGCATAAGCAAATTTAAAAGAACCGAAATTCTACCATGCACCTTCTCAGACCACAGTAGAAAAAAATAAACATTGATACCAACAAAGTCCCCCCAAAGCCCACAAAGACATGGGCACTAAACAGTATGATGCTAAACAACTCCTGGGTCAATGAAGAAATCGAAACAGGGATCAAAAGATACCTGGAAACAAATGAAAATGAAGAAACATCTTACCAAAATCTCTGGGATGCCTTAAAAGCTGTAGTAAGAGGGGAATTTATATCTCTACAAACACACATGAAGAAAATGGAAGGAACACAAACTAACAGCCTAACAAGCCACCTAAGGAAGATGGAAAAGCAAGACCACTAAAACCCTAATTTCAGCAGAAGAATCCAGATCACCAAAATAAAAGCCCATATCCAGGACATAGAAGACAAAAAGATAATACAAAAAATCAATGAAACAAAAAACAGGTTCTTCGAAAGGATAAACAAGATCGATGCTCCCCTAGCTAGACTGACCAAGAAAAAACGAGAAAAAAACCAAATAAGTACAATCAGAAACACATAAGATGAAGTCACATCTGACCCTGAAGAAATACAAAAGATCATTAGAGACTACTACACACACTTGTATGGAAACAAACTTGAAAACCTTAAGGAAATGGAGGACTTTCTGACATCACACAACCTACCTAGTTTGGAACCAGAAGAAATTGAGACCCTAAATAGACCAATAACAATCAAGGGAATCGACTATGTAATAAGAAAACTACCTACAAAAAAAAGCCCTGGTCCAGATGGCTTTCCAGCAGAATTTTACAAGACATTTAAGGAGGAGCTGATACCTATCCTACTGAAGGTATTCCAGGCAATTGAAAAAGATGGAACTCTTCCCAAATCATTTTACGAAGCCAACATCACATTGATACCCAAGCCAGGTAAAGATGCAATAAAGAAAGAGAACTATAGGCCAATATCTTTGATGAACATAGATGCTAAAATTCTCAAGAAGATCCTAGCAAACCGGATTCAAGAACACATCTCAAAAATCATCCATCATGACTAAGTAGGCTTCATTCCTGGGATGCAAGTCTGGTTAAACACACGTAAAATCATAAATGTAATTAAATACATCAGCAAATGTCAAAAGAAAAACCACATGATTATATCATTAGATGCAGAAAAAGCTTTTGATAAAATGAAGCACCCTTTCTTGATAAAAACCCTTGAACATCTAGGCATACGGGGAACATACCTCAAAATAGTAAAAGCCATCTATGAGAAACCCACAGCCAGCATACTCCTAAACAGCCAAAATTGGAACCATTTCCCCTGAAAACTGGAACAAGACAAAGATGCCCACTCTCACCCCTCCTGTTCAACATAGTATTGGAAGTCCTGGCTCGAGCAATCAGAGAAGAGAAGGCAATCAGGGGTATCCAAATAGGAAAAGAGGAAATCAAATTATCTCTCTTTGCAGATGATATAATTGTGTACCTTGAAAACCCAAGAGAATCTGTCAAAAACCTCCTTACACTGATGAAGACCTTTGGCAAAGTCTCAGGATACAAAATAATGTGCAAAAGACAATGGCATTTCTTTACACCAATAATAAACAAACAGAAATCCAAATAAAAAAACACAATTCCATTCACAATAGCCACAAAAAAATGAAATACCTTGGCATCTTCCAAACCAGAGACATGAAAGACCTTTACAATGAAAACTACGAAACACTGCTCAAAGAAATTAAGTTGACATAAACAAGTGGAAAAATATCCCATGCTCATGGATTGGAAGAATCAACATTGTGAAGATGTCCATCTTACCTAAGGCAATCTACAAATTCAATGCAATACCCATCAAATTACCAGCAACATTCTTCTCAGACCTAGAAAAAACAATGCAGGAATTCATATGGAAATACAAACGTCCAAGAATAGCCAGAACAATTCTCAGCAAAAAAAACAAAGCAGGGCGTATCACATTACCAGACTTCAAACTCTACTATAAAGCTACAATCATCAAAACAGCTTGGTATTGGTATAGGAATAGGCATATAGATCAATGGAATAGAATTGAGATTCCAGAAGCAAAACTTCAATTTCTCAATCAACTCATCCTCGACAAAGCCTCCACCACCTACCACTGGAGAGAGGAGAACCTATTCAGTACATGGTGCTGGGAAAATTGGCTGACCACATGCAGAAGATTGAAACAGGACCCCTACCTATCCCCATTTACAAAGATTAACTCCAAATGGATCAGAGACCTAAATGTAAAACCTCAAACCATAAGAACCTTAGAAAATGAAGGACATACCCTCATGGAAATCGGAACTGGCCTCCAATTCCTGAACAAAACTCAAAACCCACAGGTCATAAGAGAGAGGATAGACAAGTGGACCTTATTAAACTGACAGCTTCTGCAAAGCCAAAGAAACATCAAGAGAGCAGGAGACAGCCTACAGACTGGGAAAAAGTATTTG
>NW_007182196.1:0-762 GCF_000164805.1 Carlito syrichta
TAAAGGGCCCCTGCCCATAATTGTAAAAACAAAACAAAAATAAAATTGTGCTTTCTGGTTATACGCTTTTTCCTTTTTTTTTTTTTTATTTTTAAGTTGGAGTCTCACTCTGTTGCCCAGGCTGGTGTGCAGTGGCACACTCACAGTCATCCCAACATCAACCTGCCAGGCTCAGGCGATCCTTCTTCAGCCTTCCCAGTAGCCAGAACTACTGGCTCATGCTACCACGCTCTGCTAGTTTCTTGATTTATTGTAGAGACAGGTCTCTCCAAGTTGTCCAATTGGGTCTCGAACCCACAGGCTCAGGGATTCCACTCACCTCAGCCTCCCAAAATACTGGGCTTACAGGCTGAGCCACCAAGCCACCGAGCCTGGCCTGGTTATATACTTTAAACAAGAACAAAATAAACATACATTAAATTATAAGACATCAGACTAAAAAATATTAACTCACAAAATGTTAAATGCATCTTCTTCACTACTGTCAAAGGAGAGAAGACTTTACTGGGACTTAATTGCACACAAAAATCAGTGTATTTGTTAGGATGTCTTTGCTTACAAGAGAAGTCTGATTCAAATGGTCTTGAACAATACTTATCACCTCACACTTCTGGAACTCCATGGGTAGGATGGGCTCCAGGCATAGGAAAATCAGGACCTCAGGGCTCTTCTCCTGGTCCCTTCCCTTCTTGGTTTCAGATTGACCCTCACCTTGTTACAAGATGGTTGTCAATAGAAACTGTGCCAAACAAATAGAGAATG
>NW_007182197.1:0-1104 GCF_000164805.1 Carlito syrichta
CGTGCAGGTCTGCTGGCTAGCCAGCTGGCAACTTCGTTAATTCAGCTACTTAAATCAGCTGACTAGGCTGCTGGCTACCTAGGTAGCTAGGTAATTAAGTCAGCTGATTATCCAGCTGGAGAGCTAGTTAAGTCAGCTAGTTTAGTCAGTTGGCTTAGCATCTGCATAACTCATTAATTCAGCTCGATAAATCAGTTGTCTAGCCAGCTGGCTAAAAACCTAGTTAAATCAGATGGGTAGCCAGCTGGCTCACCAGTTATTTCAACTAGTTAAGTCCGCTGGCCAGCTAGGTAGCTCGCTAATTTAGTCAGCTGACTAGGCAGCTGGCTACCTGCTTAAGTCAGCTAGTTAAGTCAGTTGGCTCACCACCTGTCTAGTTATGTAGCTAGCTAATTAAATCAGCTGGCTAGCTTGCTGGCTACCTAGTTAGTCAGCAAGTTATGTGAGCTGGCTAGAGAACTGGATAGATAGGTGGCTAGCTACTTAATTCAGCGGGATAGCCAGATGGCTATCTAGTTAAGTCTGCTAGTTAAGGCAGTTAGTTAGCCGGCTTGCTAGCTAGGTGACTGGCAAGTTAAGCCAGCTGTTTAGCAGGTTTGTCAGGTAGGTGGCCAGCTCATTAAGCCCGTTGGCTAGTCGGGTGACCATCAGGCTGCCTGGCTAGATAAACTGGCTGGCTATCTGACTGTCCAAACTGCAGGCTGCCTAATTAAGCTGACTGCCTAGCCAGCTGGCCAGCCCACTATCAGGCTAGTTGGCACCATAGGATGATAACCACCAATGTAGCTAGCTACTTAAGCTAGATGGCTAGCAGTGTAGCCAAACATTTGGCTAGCTAGTTAAGTCAGCTGGCTAGTCAGCTATCCAGTCAACTTGCTAGCCAACTACTTAAGTCAGCTAGCTATCCAGCTAGTTAATTAAGTCAGCTAGCAAGTCAACTAACTATACAGTTAGCTATTTAATTCAGCTAGCTATTCAGCTTGCTAGTCAGCTAGCTAGCTGGTCAACTAGATAGTTAAGTCAGCTATCCAGCTAACTGTACAGTTAACTAGTTTGTTAAGTCAGCTAGCTAGACAGTGAGAGCTTGTTTGGTATCCAGTGATG
>NW_007182198.1:0-695 GCF_000164805.1 Carlito syrichta
CAAAGCAGTCACCCTGTAGAGCGTATTAAACATGAAAGGGAGCACGTGAGAAGAAGGGAATTTCGGCATGCGAGAATGCCTTAGAGAACTCAGGGCCACATAATGACAGGGCATCCCACTTTTCACACTGCATTTCCAAGGGAGATTCGCATTCAAAACAAGCTCCGTAAAGTCAGTTGGCTCTTTTTCGTCAGTGCGTTTGGCAGAGCCATTGTGTTTGGTACAACACACAAATTTGAAAAGGAGAAACATTTCAGAATGCACCCAGTGAATTCACCAAGTAATGCATTCTTACTCTACGGTGGAGTTACCGTCACACAGCGTGTGGCACCCTTGAGCTGCACTATCCCATTCGTGACCTATTAAAGTACTCTTAGTTCAAACAAATGCACTCTGGGGAGCATAACTGAAAATGAGAAGATAGTGAGTCTCCTGTATTGCAGCATGCACCAAAGTTAGAATGACATTGATAGCCCTGAATTAGTGCAGTACACAGTTGAAGACCTGTCTCCCAGGGAAGATGCACCTTCACACCCAGGATAACAGCGGCCATCTACAGTTATTCAGCAACGAAAATGGGAGAGTAACTGCATTCGTGGCCTAGAGAAATGGCAACGGGAAAAATTTTTAGTATTCAAACAGAAAGCAAGTACTGCTTTTCTACAAGTAAGTGTTTCGCACTCATTTGACTCAGG
>NW_007182199.1:0-650 GCF_000164805.1 Carlito syrichta
GTGAGTCTCCTGTATTGCAGCATGCACCAAAGTTAGAATGACATTGATAGCCCTGAATTAGTGCAGTACACAGTTGAAGACCTGTCTCCCAAGGAAGATGCACCTTCACAACCAGGATAACTGCGGCCATCTACAGTTATTCAGCAACGAAAATGGGAGAGTAAGTGCATTCGTGGCCTAGAAGAAATGGCAACGGGAAAAATTTTTAGTATTCAAACAGAAAGCAAGTACTGCTTTTCTACAAGTAAGTGTTTCGCACTCATTTGACTCAGTGTGGCACAATTGATATGCACACTCCTGCGTGTGAAGTATGGACAGATCGCTCTGCTATGCGAAACAAGCTGTTCCTTGAGAATCACTTATTACACTGTACACCAAGCGAGAAGAAAACTACTAGAAAATAAATAACAACGCAGTATACGATGGACATGGCGTTTCCCAAGCTGATACACACTCGAAACAAGCAAGCGAAGCCTGTCAGCTCTTACTGGAAAATGCCCACCCAAGAGCCATTGCTTTGGCTTGAAGACGGTCAAGTGAAATAAAAACATTGTAGAATTCAGTAGGTGAGGCAATAGTGCTTTCGCCAAAAAAACAGTGAATAGCTGATTGTACTCAGTGTGTCACCTTGGAATTGAGCATTTTGATAC
>NW_007182200.1:0-820 GCF_000164805.1 Carlito syrichta
CTACTCACCAAGCTCAGCTTCATCAGCAATGGAGAATTAAAATCCTTCTCAGACATCCAATGCCTAAGAGATTATGCAGCTTTCAGACCAGCTCTACAGGAGACACAAAAAAGGATATTAAGCCCAGAAGAAAGAAAACAAAAGAATGACCACACACCTCTCAAGAAACCACAGAATCAACAAAGAAAACCTTGTGACTGCAAACTTGAAAATACACACATATATCAACCCAAACGTTAAAAGAAAACAGAGGAAAAAAACTTTGTAAGAATCTCATGAGAGGGATAGACACTCACATTTCAGTAATCAGCCTGAACATGAATGGGCTAAATCCACCAATGAAAAGACATGGCAAACTGGATTTAAAAGAAAAATGACCCAGTAATTTGCTGCATTCAGAAACACATCTCACCACAAGGGACAACTACAGATTCAAAGTTAAAGGATGGGAAACCAATTTTCAGGGTAAATGTATCACAAAAGAAGGCAAGATCACAATCTTAATATCAGACAAAACAACTTTTAAGCTATTGAAAAGTAAAGTAAAAAAGATACAGAAGGTAAAGAAGTAAAAGGTGAAAAAGTGAAGAAAAAAGATACATAATGATATCATGTTCGATCTATCATCAAAAATCCATCCTAAACAAATATGCAACCAAGAAAGAGCACTAGCATGTATAAAGCAACTACTAAGTAAACTACAAAAGATATTAACTGTAACACTGAGGACATGAAAACCCAATTCACAACCCTAGATAGATCATCGAGGCAAAAATCAACAAAGAGATCCAGAACCTCAACTTGACACTTGACCAAATGG
>NW_007182201.1:0-660 GCF_000164805.1 Carlito syrichta
GACCAGCAGGGCTGTTGGTTATTTAAGCCGTCTGGCTATCTGACTGTCCAGTGAGCCAGCTGACTATTTAAGCCAGTTGGCTAACCAGGTAGGCCAGCCTGCTAGCTAGCTACATAGGTAGCTAGATAGTTAAGTCAGAATGCTATCCAGCTGGCTAGCTATGTAGGTAGGCAGTTAAGTCAACCTGTTAGCCAGCAGACTATCTAGTTAAGTCACATAGTTAAGTCAGCTGGCTAGACAGCTGGCTAGCTCAGTAGCTAGGCAGTTAAGTCACCTGTCTAGTCCGCTGGTTAGCTAGTTAAGGCACCTAGTTAAGTCTTCTGGCTAGACAGCTGGCTACATAGGTAGCAAGCTAGTAAAGTTAGCTGGTTACCAAGCGGGCTAGCTAGTTAAGTCATTTATTTAATTCAGTTGGCTTCCCAGCTTGCTAGCTAGGTAGCTAGCTAGTTAAGTAAGTTGGCCAGTCAGCTGGCTAGCTGGTTAAGTCAGCTAGTGAAGTCAGCTTTCCAGCCAGCTTGCTAGCTAGATAGCTAGCTAATTAAGTCAGCTAGTTAAGTCAGCTGGCTAGCTAGGTAGCTAGCTAGTTAAGTCAGTTAGTTAAATCAGCTGGCTAGCTAGTTAAGTCAGTTAGTTGCTAGCTAGCTAGCCAGATGCTCAGCA
>NW_007182202.1:0-730 GCF_000164805.1 Carlito syrichta
TCTTGCTGAGAATGAAGCAGGAGTTTCAGTAATGGGAGTCCTGATATACAGATCACTACGCGACCTGTTGCTACGGAAGTATAAGGAATCTTGGTTACAGGAGGACTCCGTGTCAAAAACATACAGACCGTCTAGCTAAGAGATAACCACCATTCAGGTTTTGGGAGTGGGAATCTGGATAATGGGAGTCCTCATATACAGGAAACTGCACTGTCTATTGCTAAAGTAAAATAAGGAATCTGGTTTACACGTGTCCTCCAACCCAATAAAACTTCAGGATTTCTTGCTAAGGGCTAAACACGAATTTGGGTTTTTGAAGCATAAACTAGGGAAATGAAATCCTCATATACAGACAAATGCACTGACTTTTCCTAAGAGAGAATAAGGAATGTGGGTGACATGTTTTCTCAATCTCCATAAAATATACAGCGTCTTCCTAAGATCTAAACAAGAATCAAACTTTCGACGCATGTATCTGTCAACAAGAGTAATCATATACAGGTAAATGAACGGCTGTTGCTAAAAATAAGGAATCTGGGTTATACGAGTCCTCAGTCCTGAAAATCCTCAGGGCATCTTGCTGACAGCTAAAGAAGAATCACGGATTCGAGGCATGAATGTGGGTAATAGCAACCCTCTTATACAGGAAACTACATGGGCCTCTTGTTAATAAATGGAGAATCTGTTTTCCATGGTTCCCCTATCAAAAAATCTACGTGACTTCTTACTA
>NW_007182203.1:0-797 GCF_000164805.1 Carlito syrichta
TGAGTAGAATGTGTATTCTGTGGTCTTTGGATGGAGTGTTCTGTAGGTATCAATTAAGTCCATTTGGTCCAGAGTCTCATTGAGGTTCTGGATCTCCTTGCTGATTTTTTTGTCCTGATTATCTGTCTAGGGTTGTGAGTGGTGTATTAACGTCCCCAGTTATGATGGTGTTAGAGTCAATATCTTTCTTTAGTTTTCCTAGAAGTTGCTTTATGAATGTTGGCGCACCTATGTTGGGTGCATATATGTTTAGGATAGATATTTCTTGTTGATGGAATGAACCTTTTATCATTATGTAGTGGCCCTCTGTATCTTTTTTAATTTTTGTTAGCTTAAATGGCATTTTGTCTGAAATTAGGATCACAACTCCTCCTTTCTTTTGTGTTCCATTCGCCTGAAAATTTGTTTTCCATCCTCTTACTTTGAGTCTGTGTATGTCCTTTCTAATGAGATGGGTCTCTTGAAGGCAGTATATTGTTGCCTGGTGATATTTTATCCATTTTGTCATTCTGTGTCTTTTCAGTGGTGTGTTTAGTCCATTCACATTCAGACTAATTATTGAAATGTGAGAGTTCGTCCCTATTATGGAGTTCTTATTGAGTTGTTGTTCTTCCACTTGGTTTTTTATTTTTCTTTTTTCTTTTTTTTTTTTTTTTGGTCTTTCTTTTGGTTTTGGGGTTGGTTCGTGTATATTTTATTCTTTTGCCTGTACTCTTGTGAAGAACATTGTTCTATTTTCCTTTTCTTCTGTGTTTAGTACTTTCTTAAGTGTTTCATGTAGAGATGGTTTGGTGGCA
>NW_007182203.1:2429-36007 GCF_000164805.1 Carlito syrichta
CAGAAGGTAAACACCAAACGTGATCTAAACCAACAGTTTCAATGATAAAATCATAAGTCAAAATAAGCGATCAGACTAGAGTCACTTCTCTGATCTCCATTTCCAGCCTCTCCCTTTTGTTTTTCATTGCAGTGTATGGGTGGGGCCTTGTCTCCTGTTTCGTGCTGTTGCTTTAGGAACTGAGGTAAAGTTTGTTGATAGGTGGGCGGGGCAATGGAAGTCTCTGCCTGGAGAATAGCAAGATAGTTTAAGCAGATCTGTTTTTCTCCACTTGTCTGCGTCCCCCAGCTTGGGGTCTCACACTGAGTGCCTCAGCCAGGGTGGGCCTGGAGTTCCAGAGCTCCAAAGCTCCAAAGGACAGGCAGTGGGTGGCAAGAGTGGCTCTGGGCCCCCCACAGGGTACTTCAGACAGGAATTGGACCAGTGTCTCTGAGAGGCGGGCGCCCAGAGCCTCCCTGTGTGACCGGCGGCTTGGTGCTGGGTGCCGGGCTGGAGAAAATGCAGCCGGGGAGAGAGTCAGAGGGGTCTGGGACCCAAAACTCCCAGGCACACAGTGGAATAGCAGCAGCGGGGGGCTGCAATATCTGGCCTTAGGAAATGAGGTAAAGTTTGTTGATAGGTGGGCCGATCAATGGAAGTCTCTGCCTGGAGAATGGCGAGGCAGTTTAAGCAGATCTGTTTTTTTCCGCTTGTCTGGGTCCCCTGGCTTGGGGTCTCATGCTGAGTGCCTCAGCCAGGGTGGGCCCGGAGTTCCAGAGCTCCAAAGTTCCAAAGGGCAGGCAATGAGCGGCAAGAGTGGCGCTGGGCCCCCCACAGGGTACTTCAGCCAGGAATGGGATTGGTGTCTCTGAGGGGCAGGTGCCCAGAGCCTTCCTGTGTGACCGGCGGCTTGGTACCGGGTGCCGGGCTGGAGACAATGCAGCTGGGGAAGGAGCTGGAGGGGGCTGGGACCAGAGACTCCCACACATGCAGTAGAACAGCAGCGGTAGGGGGCCGCAATATCTGGCCCTGCGTGGGACCGAAGTTCCCAGGCCTGGCACCAGCATGGTTGGTGGTGGACTGGGGGATGGGGGAAAAGAAGTAATAGCCTTTTTGGGAACTCACATTCAGAGAATATCACCAGTTCACCTATGCCGTCACCATCTTGCTTCTATTGTGTATCTTCTTAAACAGTAATATAAACATAATTAAACCTCTTCATGATGAATGAAGGTCATTGTCAATGAACATCTGTCATTATAAATAGCTGTCATATAAGATGCAATGATAACCCGCAAGGACTGAGAGAGTAACAGGATTGAGACACAGAAGGTTCTGTGTGCTTACACTCAATAGCCTCAACAAAATTTGTTTATTGCTTATGTTTCCTTTTTTATACTTTCTGTTTTTCCCATCATTCTCAGTCTGTCAGAAGTTGTTTTTTGCTCTTACCAATATGCCTACCTCTAGCTACTCCATTTCTAATTGTTCCTGTTAATATAGACAGGGAAACTCAGATAACTAAACTTATTTAAAATATGTCTAATGCAGTGCTTCTGCTGTTGCAATTTCTGGAGTGGCAGCATCAGCATTACCAAGAAATTTGTTAGAAATGAAAAATCTCAGGCCCCTCTCCCAACTTACTGAATCAGAGAATTCTGGGATAGAGCTCAGCAATCTGTTTTAACAGGCAGGCCCTCCAAGTGATTTTGATGTATGATCAAGTTTGAGACTTCCTTACTACACTTGTTAGTAATGCACACTCATGGGTCTCATTCCAAGAGATTTAATTTGTCTGGTCTAGGGTATGACCTAAAAGCCTTAATTTTTTAACCAGTACTCCAGATTATTCTGATGAAAATAGTCAAAAGGCACTGTTGTAGAAATATTTCCCAAGCCCAGACCAGTGCTTCTCAAATTTATTTTTTAAATGCATATTCTGATTGAACAGTTCTAGGGTTCAGCATTTCAGTGGACTCCCAGGTGAAACTTGTGCTACTGGTTGGTGGATCACACTTTGAGTAGTAAATTCCTAGAACTTTATATACTAGGGACTTTATAAGTGTTTTTATTTTATTTTTTAATGTTTTTATTCAGATTTTTTTTATGAGCAAAAGTAGTATCAACCTTCCTTGATTTTTCAAAAGGTGCAATTTTCCCCAAAATCAAATATCTTTAAGATTTTTTTATTCATATATCTAAAAAATTGAATTAATAATTAATATGCCTTGAATTAGTTGGCTGTAAGTACAGAATGAAGGAGCTCTCCTATGAGTAAAGTGTGAGATTTATGTTCTAGACGCAGTCATCTTTTAGGCTTCTCAGAGGCCTTTTATTCTCTCCATCTGAGTTTCATGTATATCTGCAGTAGGGAATGAGTACCAAAGTGTCCCTACCAAAAGGGTCCAAATTCTATGACAGATTAAATTATTATCTCTGGAGCTAGGATATATGCTGCCCTTTCTCTAGTCTAGCACTATTGTCAGCATTTATCTGCTCTTAAGAGTATTGATTGATAATCCAAGCCTTTTTCCATAGACAAAGCCATTTGATCCCTCTGAATGAGCATTTCATCCTTTCAGGATGATTTCATCCTTTCAGGAGAGAATGGAACTCTGAGGAAAACGTTAGTATTTATCCCTGGCTTTGGCAATCTCTAGATTTCTCCTTATAGGAAGAAAATACCTTGATAAGGATGCTAGTCCTTGAAACTTTTCAGTACTTACCTTATGGATTACCTTAAACATTTGTTCCCTAAGGAGTTTTTGTTGGTTGCTGGAATTCCCAAAAGTAGTAAAGGCAAATAAATGATGAAAGTTTTCAATCTTGAAAGCTTCTCATTTCTTCCATTTCAGGTTGAGTAGATAATTTCAGAGCATGAGTTCTAAAGTGAACTCAGTACACTCAAAATACTTCAGTTAGGCTTTCCAAAGTGGGATGTGTTGGTTTTTAGGATTGTCAAATCTGAAACTGTTTTCTGAAACAGACTTCAAAAGTTGGTTTGTTTTATGGAAGAGCCAACCCTAGGGTTATTGTAGGTTAGCTGTAATGTCATGTACTTATTACTACTCTCTTTACTTCTGCTCTTCTCATGCTATTAAAATAATATAGCAGAACTGGGATCAGACAAACCTGAGGTTTAAATCTAAGTGTCTGTTCTTTTCTAGCTGTGTAGCCTTGGACAAGTTACTTAACATTTCTGAGCTTTAGTTTACTTATCTATACAATTGCCATAATAAAACCTATATTGTAGGATTGTTGTAAGTATTAAAAATAATACATGTAAAGCAGCTAGCAGATGTTTGATGCATAGTGCTCAAGAATTAGAAGGTGTCATTATTGATGGCAAATTTATTACCTGCCCTCTTCACAGGGTTGTTATGAGGATAAGCTTGGATATGTGTAAACTTTGCAAATTTTAAATTACTATACTTAGGATTCCTTATCATTACCCAACAAACATTATTTTCTACTAATCGAGTAGATATATTCTGTCCACTCAAAGTGGGTCTTCTCAGTGTATCCTCAACACTTTTATGCTGTTACTCATCTATCTACTTTATGTTTTTCACCCATCTCAGTAAGTTTCAAATGTGTTCAGGTGGCAGAGCACCTGAAGTTATTATTTTCTTTATAACTTTATGCACTAACTTTAGCTAAGTCTATGATTATGAAATTCATTACTATTTTATTTTGTACTTTAATATAGAGAAGCTGTAGCAAGTGACAAAAATTAAGGGAATACATAAAAGAGGAATTGCAAATTGAGAGATTTCTTCCTTAATTGTGCAATTAATTAATTGAGAAAAGGCCACTATTTCATTTAAATAATGGAATACTCTAGCCCATTATATAGAATTCCAGTGCTCTAATGGTGAAATTTGAGTTGCACTAGCTTGTCCTTCCAAAGGTTAGCCTTCTGTGATAGATAATTTTATATACAAAATCAACACTTTATCCAAAATCTGTACACTTTCAGTGAGCACTTTTTAGCTCTGTGACTTCTCTTCTCTGTAGGCCAGACCTTAGAATAGGAACTGCAGTCACTGAATTCTGAATCCTAAGTACTATAAGAATAATTGAACCTAGGGTGGCAGGAAATGAGTTACGGCACTTGACAAAGGCAAGGCTAGTGTGATTACCATAATGGACACCAGAATCAAAGCAACAACCAAAATAATCTGACTCACAGAGACTTATGGCATTGATCATGGTATTAATAGAAGTTAAGTAGAAAACTACTAAATTCTTACTTGATCTGTATGAGCAGAAAAGTTCTAGGTCAAGTGAACAAAATTCTTACCTGAATCATGAAAACATAGAGACATGGCCCCTCAGTCCATTTCAAAACTTAAGGCAGTTTACAGACCCCAGAACTCCTAGAATGAAAGGAAGATGTGGTCCCCATGAGGAAGTACCCTGGTACACTACCAAAAATTTATATTATTAATCTTTCTCCCAGCCTTCCCCAAAGAGGCCTATGGCCTTTTACCAGGCTAACTGTGCACTGGGGAAAAGGGAATTATCACACCTTCTGGAGACACTGAACACTAGATCTGAATTGACCCTAATTCTAGGAGACTCAAAATTTCACTATGGCCCATCGGACAGAGTAGGAGCTTATGGAGGTAATGTGATCAATGGGATTTTAGCTTAGGTCCATTTCGGTTGGCCTAGAGGATCCCTGAACCCATCCTGTGGTTAGTTCCCAGTTCCTGGATGTATAATTAAAATAGATATACTCAGCAGCTGGCAGGATACCCACACTGGTTTCCTGACCTGTGCAATAAAGGCTATTATGGTGGAAAGAGCCAAATAAAAGTCACTAGAACTGCCTCTACCTAGGAAAATAGTAAACCAAAAACAATGCTGCATTTCTTGAGGGATTCCAAAGACTAGTGCTACCATCAAGGACTTAAAAGGCATAGGGGTAGTGATTGTCACCACATTCCTATTCAACTGGCCTGAATCTTGGAAAATGACAGTGGATTCACATTTGTGGTCATCAGGATGGTCGAATAGGACATTTCAGTGCTTGTCCCTT
This sequence comes from Carlito syrichta, assembly GCF_000164805.1. Classification (NCBI taxonomy): domain Eukaryota; kingdom Metazoa; phylum Chordata; class Mammalia; order Primates; family Tarsiidae; genus Carlito; species Carlito syrichta. The sequence goes on from NW_007182203.1 coordinate 7,453, forward strand.
TGAAGAAACAGTAATTTGAAAAATTATCCATGCACAAAAATACCTTCACAAGAGCTGAGGAATCTATGTGAGAGATTATAGCACCTGGGAGTAGCACAGAAATGATATTTTTAAAAAGCACACATTGAAGAGGGTAGGAAGGGCAGTTTAACATTACCCATATCATCCCTCCCCCACATTCAGACAGCACAGCATGGTGAGTGAATATCCTACTTTGCCCAGCCCCCAACACCAGCTCTGCCTCAATGAAATCCCACACCAGGTCATTCCCCATGGTCTTGGAAACTAGTCCTAGTACAGTGAACTCAGATCCAGGCAAGTACTTTTGACCCTAAGATCAAGGCTAGCACCCATGGACCTAGCATCTAGACCAGTCTCCATAGACCCAACCAACAGGCCAGCTATCAGGTTGCAGACTGGCCAACACAGATTCAGATTCCAGCCTATCCCCATTCTCCATGGCCTCACACTCTAGTGGACCCAAGATCCAGGCTTCCTCCACCACACCCTGAGTTCAAACTTACCCTAGTAGACCCTGATGCCAGGCCAGCCTCTACATACCAAGGTACAGAGTTACCCATGTGGACCAAGGCTGCAAGGCAGCCCCCATGGACCCAAAGTCCAGGTCCACCCCGCAAGGATTCAGGCAACAGGCCCACTCCAACACCATACTGGCCCTCAAAGATTCAGATTTCAAGCCCATGCCCATGTACACAAGCACAAGGACCATTCTAGTGATATGCCAACCCCCATGTACTTAGGCTCAAGGCCTACCCCAGCACAAGATCGGCCTTTATGGACCCAGGCTTCATACTGACTCCAACACACACAGACTTCAGGCCCACATCCATGGACCCAATCAGCAGGTCAACTCCCATAGACTCAAGCTCCAAGCTTGTCCAAGTGGACCAGGATCTAGCCTCACCCACTTGTTGAACCAGGAACCAGGCCAGACCAAGGACTTTAGCAGCAAGGCTGCCTATGGACCCCACAAGATAACCCACACAGAATCTGGACAGGTTGATCAGTGAAAGATTTTCTCTGGTAAAGCCAGTCTTTAAAGTCTGGAATAGGCATCTGCTTTTTTAAATGCACAGGCACCACCACATGGCCACAAGGATTATGAAGAGTGAGAGAAAAATGATGCCACCAAAGGAACAAAATAAAGCACTAGTAACAAACCCTAAAGGACTAGATATCAACAAGTGGTCTTACAATTCAAATGAATAATCTTGAGGAGACTCAAAAGAACACAAATAGACAAATATATGAAATCAATAAAACAATGCATGAACAAAATTAGAAGTTCAAAAAGAAATAGAAAGCATAAAAAGAACCAAACAAATATTTTGGAGAATAAGAGAAGATTATCATAATTAAGATTATCATAATTGAGGTGGTGATTCCAATTGCATTTACTGTACAATTTAATTGAATGAGTAAATTAAATATACATTAAATTAATAGCTGCAGCTTTGATCAGGCAAATGATATTTTCTCCATTTCTGTCAATGAGGTCCACCAGAAGCAGTTTTCTTTCAGCTGATAAGGCCAACAATAAATCTTCACCATCCTGTCTCAACTTGCCAGCCCTAGTAATAATTTAGTTCACTAGAATCTTGATGACTTTTTTCCACAAGATATTACATTGAGTCATTACTGTACATTGATGAAATTATGCTGGTTAGACTGAGTAAACAAGAAATAGCAACCACATTAGACTTATTGGTATGACATTTGTTTGTCAGAAGGAGGGAAATAATCTGACTAAAATTCAGATGACCTGTTCTATGCAAGCCAATCATCCTCTTTCCCTAACCATTACTGTCATCACCCAATGGAATCATGAACAAAATGGACATAGTAGCAGGGATTGATGTTTTGCATGGGCTCAGCAACAGGTACTTCCATTACCAAGACCATCCTGTATACAGCCACCTCTGTTCACCTTTGCAGCTACAACAACAAACACTGTGTCCTCAATATAGCATCAGTCCCTGCTGTGATTGGCCAATCACCATTTTTTTCAAATCAACAAAGCCCTTCCTGGGAAGAAGCTGCTGGAAGAGAATGACTGAGTGGGGGATTGGGAGTAAGTGGCCAGCACTCTCCTGGTGATGCAGCTGGTGCCACAGCTGCTCTGTTTGGTCTCTACCACTTCCTGGTGCACAGAAGATGATTGCCATTTTTTAAAACCAAGAAAGTACTTCCTGGGAAGAAGCTGCCAGGAGAGACTGCTAGCTCCAGACTCTGCTTCACCACTGCAGCAGGAGAGACTGCTAGCTCCAGGCTCTGCCTCACTGCTGCAGCATCTGGCTAGACACTGGCAGCAAGAGCTGTGGAGTGAGCACAGCAAGGGATCCCAGAGGCAGAGTCCCACTGGAGAAGATGAAAGAAGCACACTGCCACCATCTTGAAAACAGGGCAGGAAAATACTCTGACTTGCTCACCACAGAGCAACAGATCCAATCTCTGTGACTAGCAGATTAACTACTCAGGGTTTGATCATGACCCAGAGGGAATATCCTAAAAGCACAAACTCTGGAGGGACAGGACAAGTGCTAAGGCTCAGGTGGCTCACCCCCTACCCTGATTCAGCCACAGGACAAAGAATGTGGCCAGAAAAAGATGAGGAAAATATCCAAAGAGATCAGTACTTCCCACCCTCCACCTTCTTTGATTCTTAAAACTACAAGAGACAAAAAACCTTCCCACCCACAGACCTGTTTCAAAACAGAACAAATCCAGAACCCTGATCAGGGAAGACTAGAGAGCTGAGCAAATAGCATAAGTGAAGCCTTTCCCATTGCCACTGAGTAACAGAACTAAACAGAAAAGAAAGAGTTTTGTCACAAATAAGGAAAAAAATCAATGGAAAACCACAGGTAATTTCCAGTGTAGAAAAGAGAAAATGCCTGAAAAATCAGGCCTCGGAGACCAAAAAATGGAAGTCACCAATGACTGGCCCCAGAATACAACAGGGATTAGGGAATGGATGGAAAGAATGAATAATACTCAGGAAAGACAAGATACAATGGTGAAAGAACTTGTAACAGAGATTTTGGCCATAAAAACTTTCATTCAGGAAATAAATAAGATGACAAGCATGGAAAGCAGAAATAAGTAGAAGAAATAATCTCAGAACTTGAAGACCAAAACATGGAATTAACCTCATCTGTAAAAAAAACAGAATGAAAACTCAGAAAGAAAAGACAAAGCCCCCAAGAGAAATGTGATTATATCAAGAGACTGACGCTATACTTAAATGGCACCCCAGAAAATGAAAGGGAAATGAAGAACACCTTGGAACAAGTATTCCAGGAGGTTATCAAAAAAATCTTTCCCCATCTCACCAGAAAAGTGACCATCTAAACAGAAGAGATACAGAGAATCCCCACAAGACATCAAATGAGAAGCCAAACCCATAGACACAGTAATTTACCTACACAAATTAGGCACAAAAGAAAAAATTCTAAAGGCAGCAAGAGAGAAAAGTCAGACTATCTACTGGGGAAAAAAATCACAATAGCAGCAGATATATTGATGGAAACACTACAAGCTAGAAGTGACTGGAGTACAATATTCAACATCCTAAAAGATAGAGAAATTTAGTCAAGAACTTCCTACCCAGCCAAGCTTAGCTTCATCGGTGACAATTAAAATCCTTTGCAGATATCCAATCCCTAAGAGATTATGCAGCTTCCATACCAGCTGTACAGGAGATGCTTTAAAAGGTATTAAGCACAGGAAAAATAAAAAAGAATGACCGCACACTTCCCAAGAGAACAGTAGAACACAGAATCAACAGAAAATACTTCACAACAGCAAACTTGAAAGCACACATATATATCAACCCAAAAGCTAAAAGAAAACAAACAAAGAAAAAACTTTACAAGAACCTCATGATGGGGATAAACAATTACATTTGAATAATCAGACTGAATGTGAATGGACCGAATGCACCACTGAAAAGACAAAGAATGGCAAAGTGGATAAAAAACCATGACCCAATTATTTGCTGCATCCAGGACAATTATTTGCTCATCTCACCACAAGGGGTGCAACACATTCAAAGTTAGAGGATGGAAAACTAGTTTCCAGGTAAATGGATCACAGAAGAAGGCAGGAGTCACAATCTTAGTATCAGTCAAACCAACTTTTAAACTATCAAAAATTTACGCAGATATGAAAGGACACTACATAATTATAAAAAGTTCAATCCATCAACAAGAAAAATCCATCCTAAACATATATGCACACAACACAGGAGCACTAGCATTTATAAATATAAAGCAACTACTAAGTAAACTAAAAAAGATATTGACTTTAACAATATTATAGCTGGGTACTTAAATACCCCACTAAAAGCCCTAGATAGATCACTAGGGAAATAATCAAGAAAGAGATCTGGAACCTCAACTTGACACTCAACCAAATTGACTTAATAGATACCTACAAAATATTCCATTCAACAACCACGGAATATACATTCTACTCATCACCATATGGAACATGCTCCAAGATTGATCACATCCTAAGCCATAAATCAGCACAAACAAGTTCCATAAGACTGAAATACTGCCATGCACCTGCTCAGACCACAGTGGAATAAAAATAAATATCAGAAACAACAAAATTCCCACAAAGACATGAACAATAAACAGCATGATGCTGAATGACTACTGAGTCAACACAGAAATCAAAGCAGAAATAAAGAGATTTCTGGAATCAAATGAAAATGAAGAAACATCTTACCAAAACCTCTGGGATTCCATGAAAGGGGTTCTAAGAGGGGAATCTATGTCTCTATGAAGACATATCAAGAAAATGGAAATAACATCAATTAACAGTCTAACAAATCACCTAAGGGAGTGGAAAGAGAAGACCACTGAAACCCTAACTTTAGCAAAAGAATACAAATTGCCAAAGTTAAAGCCCAAATATGGGACAGGGAAGACAAAAATATCATACAAAAAAATCAACAAAGCAAGTTGGTTCCTTGAAAGAATAAACAGGATTGTTAGAACCCTAGCCAGAATGAACAAGTAAAAGAAAGATAAAGCCCAAATAAACACAATCAGAAATGCAAAGGATCAATTCACAACTGAACCCAGAGAAAAAAGATCATCAGAGATTATTATGCACACCTGTATGGAAACAGGCTTGATAACCTAAATGGAATAGAGGACTTTCTGATATCACACAACCTCCCAAGGTTGAAACAAGAAGACATTGAGACACCAAATGGACCAATAACAACCCAGGAAATTGACTCCTTCATAAGAAAACTACAAATTAAAAAAAAAACCTGGAACAGATGGCTTTCCAGCAGGATTCTACAAAACATACAAGGAGGAGCTGATACCAATACTCTTGAAAGTATTCCAGGCACTTGAGTATTATGGAATTCTCCCCAAATCATTTTACGAAGCTAGCATCACACTGACACCCAAACTGGGCAAAGATCCATTTAAAAAAAGAGAAAGAGAGAGAACTACAAGCCATTATCCCTGATGAAGATAGATGCAAAAATTCTGAACAAAATTCTAGCAAATTGGATCCAACAACACATCTCAAAAGTCATCCACCATAACCAAATAAGTTTCATCCCCAGGTTGCAGGGCTAGTTCAAAATCCACAAGACCATAAATGTAATACATCAACAGATGTAAAAACAAGAACCACATGATTATATCATTAGATGCAGAAAAAGATTTTGATAAAATCTAGCATCCCTTCTTGATAAAAACCCTCAAACACCTAGGCATAGAAGGAACATACCTCCAAATAGTAAATGCTGTCTACAATAAACCCCCAGCCAGCATATTGCTAAATATACAGAAACTGGAAACATTTCCCCTGAAAACCAGAACAAGACAAGGCTGCCCACTCCTACCCTTCTTGTTCAACATTGTGTTGGAAGTCCTAGCTAGAGTAATTAGACAAGAGAAGGTAATCAGGGGTATCCAAATAGGAAAAGAGGAAGTCAGGTTATTCCCTCTTTGCTGACAATATTATCCTATATCTCAAAAATCCAAGAGAATCTGTCAAAAACCTGCTTTCATTGATAAAGGACTTTGGCAAAGTGTTGGGGCACAAAATACATGTGCAAAAGACAGTTGCACAATCCCATTTACAATAGCCACAAAAAGATGAAATACCTCAGCATCTTCCTTACTAGAGAAGTGAAAGACCTTTACAATGAGAACTAAAAAACACTGGTTAAAGAAATCTAAGACACGAGCAAATGGAAAAATATTCCATCCTTATGGATAGCAGGAATCAACATTGCTAAGATATCCATCCTACGAAAGGCAATCTACAGACTCAATGCAATATCCATTAAATTACCAACATCATTCTTCTCCTCAGACATGAAAATGAAAATACAGAAATTCATATGGAACCAAAAACAACCACAAATAGCCAAAACAGTTCTTATCAACAGAATCAAAGCAGGAGGTATCACACTTCCAGACACCAAACTTTATTATAAGGCTATAATAATCAAAACAGCCTGGTATTGGTACAAAAAAAGGCACATCAACCAATGGAACAAGATAGAAATTTTGGAAGCAAAATCTTAATTTCTCAACCAACTCATCTGTGATAAAGCCTCCAACAACAACCACTGGCGAGAGGAGAACCTGTTCAGTAAACGATGCTGAGAAAACTGGCTGACCACATGCAGAAGATTGAAAGAGGACCTCTACCTATCACCACACACAAAAATCAACTCTAAGTGAATCAAAGACCTAAATGTAAAACCTCAAACTATAAGAAGCTTAGAAAATGCAGGAGACACACTTATGGAAATTGGAACTGGCATCCAAATCCTGATTAAAACCCCAAGTGCCCATGACATAAGAGGCAACATAGACAAGTGGGACCTCATCAAACTGAAAAGCTTCAGCAAAGCAAAAGATACCATCAAAAGATCAGGGAAACCAGCCCACAGAATTGGAATAAATATTTGCCAACTGTATATCTGACAAATGCCTATATTCAGAATCTACAAGAAATTCAAAAGTGCTGAAAGAAAAAAAAAAAACAACCCATTTAAAAATGGGCAAAGAACATGAATAAACACTTCTCAAAAAGAAGATATACAAGCAGCCAACAGACAAATGAAAAAGTGCTCAGTCTCACTAATCATCAGAGAAATGCAAATCAAAACCACATTGTAATAGTACCTAACCCCAGGAAGAATGGCCATCATTAATAAAACATACAACAACCGATGCTGGTGAGATGCAGAGAAAAAGGATTGCTTCTACATTGCTGATGGGAATGCAAACTAGTGCAACCTCTTTGAAAAAAAGTGTGATGATTTCTGAAAGAACTAGAAATTGACCTTCCATATGACCCAGTAATCCCCCTACTGGGAATATACCCAGAGGAACTCCAATCATTCTACAAAAAAGATACCTGCACACTCATGCTTATTGCAGAACTACTCACAATACCAAAAGCATGGAACCAACCATTCTGCCCATTGAAACTGGACTGGATAAAAAAGATGTGGTACCTATACACAATGGAACATTACAGTCATAAAGAACAAATGTATGGACTTCACGGCAACTTCGATGGATTTAGAGTCTATCCTACTCAGTGATCTGTCACAGAAACAAAGAACAGAGGACCACATATTCTCACTCATAAGCAGATCTTGAATAATGACCATAATACTATAAGAAAGGAATTGACAGTAGCAGGATCCTGCTGGGGTGGGGCACAACATCAATAAAGGTACTTAATCTCAAACCAGGCAAAATGGGGCCAAAGAGAGGTCCAGACTTTACCTGTGTGATGAACACTTGTAAATCTAATCCTGAATTGTACCCATCTTTAAAATTAAAAAAATTGAAACTTGCTTCACAGCAAAAAAAGTGTGACGATATGCCTGCGTTCATGAAATTCTCATGTCTTACCTTTCTCCTCAACATCCTGAAGCAGCTGGTTTGATAGAATGGTGGAATGGCATTTTGGAGACTTATTTACAGTGTCACCTAGGTGACAATACCTTTCAGGGCTAGGACAAGGTTCTCTGAAGGACTATATATACTCAGAATCAGCATCCAATATATAATGCTGTTTCTCCCATAGCCAGGATTCATGGGTTCAGGTATCAAGATACCACTCACTATTACCCCCTAGTGACCCACTAGAAAACTTTTTGTTTCATGTACCTGAGACCTTATACTCTGCTGGCCTGGAAATCTTCATTCCTGAGAGAAGAATGCTTCCATCAGGAGACACAGCAATAATTCTTTTGGACTGAAAATTAAAACTACCACTCATTCACTTTGGATTTTTAATGTCTCTGAGTCAACAAGTAAATAAAGGAGTATTGTTCTGACTGGACTACCAAAGAACAAATGAGCTGCACTGTATAATGGTAGCAAGGAAAAGTATTGCCAGAATACAGAGGATCCATTAGGGTGTCTCTTAGTATTATCATGCCCTGTGTTAAGCTCAATGGCAAACTACAGCAACCCAATCAAGTAAGGACTACTAATGGCCTAGACTCTTTTTTTTTTTTTTTTTTTGAGTTGGAGTCTCACTCTGTCGCCCAGACTGGAGTGCAGTGGCCGCTCCCAGCCACCACAGCCTCGACGCGCTGGGCTCCGGCGATCCTTCCGCCTCAGCCTTCCAAGTAGCTGGAACTACAGGCATGCACTACCACGCCCGGCTAATTTTTTGATTTATTGTAGAGATGAGGTCTCGCCTTCCCAGGCGGGTCTCGAACCCACGGGCTCAGGCAATCCACTCACCTCAGCCTCCCAAAGGCGCGGGATTACAGGCTGAGCCACCGAGCCCGGCTGGCCTAGACTCTTAAGGAATGAATGTTTAAGTCACTCCACCTGTTACGGGACCACGACCAGTTTGATCGTGTAGACAAAGGGACTACAGAATGGGTAGCAGAAGAAGATAGCTACCAGCTTTGATGATAGATAACTACCAGCTTTGATGATAGATGTTGATATGATCAGTTATAGAAATGAGAGTTATAATTGTTATGAATACAGTAGTTCCCCTTTATTCATGGTTTCACTTTTTTTTTTTTTTTTTTTTTGAGTTGGAGTCTCACTCTGTTGCCCAGACGGGAGTGCAGTGGCCGCTCCCAGCCACCGCAGCCTCCACCTGCTGGGCTCCGGCGATCCTTCCGCCTCAGCCTTCCGAGTAGCTGGAATTACAGGTGTGTGCTACCACGCCCGGCTGATTTTTTGATTTATTGTAGAGATGAGGTCTCGCTGCCCAGGCGGGTCTCGAACCCGCGGACTCAGGCAATTCACTCACCTCAGCCTCCCAAAGGCATGGGATTACAGGCTGAGCCACCGAGCCCGGCTTCATGGTTTCACTTTTATAGGTTTAACCCCCTTAATCCATGTTTCCATTCTTGTGGTCAACCATGGTCCAAAAATATTAAGTGGAAATTTCCAGAAATAAATAGTAAGTTCTAATTTTTATATTGTTTTAAATAGTGTGATGAAATCTCGCTCCATCCTGCCCAAGATGTAAATCATCCTTTGTCCAGCATATTTATGCTATATATACTACCCATTCATTAGCCATCTTGGTTATTAGATCAACTGGCAGGATTTTCCAGTACTGTGTTCAAGTAACCATTATTTTCCATAATGATACTTTACTAATAATTATTAGTTTTTGTTGTTAACCTCTTACTATGCCTAATTTATAAATTAAATTTTGTCAGAAGTGTGCATATATAGGAAAAAAATTTAGTATATACAGGGTTCAGTACTATCTGCAGTTTCAGACATCCACTGGTTGTCTTGGAATCTATCCCCGGCAGATAAGGTGGACTGCTGTATTTCTCCTTATGTTATTACGACTATATCTGTTTATGTGTGTATATTTATACACATAAGTATATATTATATATAAATATGTATTTTATGTGTATGCATAACAAGTATCTTTATTTTTCTCCCTCTCTTAATTCCTTATTATGTAAGACAAGATGTATTTGCTTATTACCATAATATTTAAATATTGGGCAATTTACATTATATTATTTCCTTGGGTAATTTTATCTCATAATATTGAAATAGCAAGATATCAAGGAGAAGAATAAACATGACTCAAGAACTTTACCACATCTTCTGGAGAAGTTATTAGTTCATTTTTAGTTGTATGCAGGATAGTTGTTAGGTAGAATTATGACATTTTTGTTGTCTATATTTGGAGAGTAAATATGGTTTAAGATGTCTATGGGTACCAAATTGACGTAGGTGTAGACTTGTCACGGTAGATTTTATGAGTCAATTTGTTTTGGTCATGAGATGCCTATATATTTGATTAAATACTTTTTTCTATGTGTCTGTGAGGATGTTTCCACATGAGATTAGCATTTGAATCTGTAAACTGAATAGAACAGATTGCCTTTTCCAATATGGGTGGACATCATCTAATTCATTGAAGACTTGAATTAAACAAAAAGGCAGAGAAAGGGAGATTTTTGCTTTGTCTTCCTGACTGTTAAGATGGGACGGTTTTTTTCTCCCCTCAAACTGGAATTTAGACCATCGGTGCTCCTGATTCTTGAGTTCAACTTCAGATTAGAATTTACACCATCAGTTCTCTCTCTGCCTCCCTTTCTCCCTCTCTCACTTTATCTCTCTTTCTCTCTCTCTCTCTCTCTCTCTCTCTCTCTCTCTCTGTCTCTCTCAGAGGATAGATAGATGATAGATAGATAGATAGATAGATAGATAGATAGATAGATAGATAGATAGATAGATGGAGACATCTGTTTCTCTGGAAAACCCTGACTAAACCCTTCTCCCTTGAAGCCAACTCAAGCCTTACCTTTTTCAGAAAGATTTTCCTGATCATTGTAATCCTCACTGGTTTGTATTTTCTGAACTTTTCCCCGTGTTAAATCAATACCATGGAATAGACTGAATTGATCTTTGAGTTTCATGGTTATTAATTTCCTCAAGAGAAAGTACATCTACTGAGTAATATAGTCTAGTCAGTGTGCTAGTTCCTTCATATACATTATCATATATTATTTTTATGAGAACCCTTTGGTGTAAATTTTATTACTCCTATTTGTTAAATAGAAGCCTAAAAATATAGATCACATAAATTAGCAAGTGGTAGAATCTGAATTTGAGCCAGAGTCTACATGACTCAAATACTTCAAATATTGAGGTAGGGTAAAGGAAGAATCCATATGTATGGGCAAGTAAGATTACTTTTTATTTAGCCATTTTTAGTTGTTTTTTAAAGTATTTCTCAAACTGTATATTACTATCTGGTTGTATAACAAGGTGAGATAAGAGTAGGCAAATACACTTAACCGATTAGGTTTAGGCCACTTTCTTTCTTAGTGTATTCACATAGTTATTTTTGTCTGACATTTCAAAAAACTATGCTGAGTCTCAAAGTGTTCTTTTTTCTGACTACAATGTGTTTTAATATTTTGGTTCTCCAGGTAGAGAAAGGTCTTGGGGACCAGGGAGGTGGCTCCAGTAGGGATCATCAAGAAACCCAGAGCATGCTTTCTGACTTGACACCAAACTCCCACAACTGCAACTGCCTTACTGACTCTATTGTTATGGAACGTAGGAGGCATAGAAAGTCTGGATGATCAAGCAGAAGGGAAAATGAAAATAAAGAAGAAGCAAGCATCAGATCAGAAGTGACAAGTTCGGGGTGAGAATATGGTTTGAAAATCTTGCACCAAGTGTCAGTATTCCTAGTTCATTTTATGGCTCTGAATTAATGCTGTCATTGTTAGTATAAGGTAACACTCTTAGTTGTAGGTTTGTGCTTCAACTTAGATACTTCTTTTGAAGCTTTATATACAAGAAAAAAATGGATATTCGAGTCAGATAAGCATGTGAGTCATTTTTCCTTCATGCTTGAGGTTGAATTGCAATTTCCTTGTCTGTGAATAAAATAATAGTATACTGCCTAGAGTGATTTGTGAACTCTGAAACATGCATAATCAATTCATTGCTGTTTAGTAGTCATGATATTTAACTAGAAATGTCACAAACCAAGCATCTAGACACTTGGGTTGTAATCCTAGCTCTATGCCTAACTAGAGGACACTTTAGGTCCAACCCTACTTTAAAGTTTTCCACAGTTCTCCTTATATGCTTTGTTTATTCTATTTTATTTTATTTTTATTTTATTGAGACAGCATCTTGCTCTAACATCCAGGATGGAATGCCATGGTACAACCATAGCTCACTGCAGCCTCAAACTCTTAGACTCAAGGAATTCTCTCACTTCAGCCTCTTGAATACCTAAGACTACGGGTGCATAACACCAGGCCAGACTAAATTTGTATTTTCTGTAGAGATGAGGTCTCGGAATATTGCCCAGGCTGGGCTTGAAATCCTGACCTCAAGCAATCCTCCTGCCTTGAACTTCCCAAAGTGCTGGGATTACAGGCATGAGCCTCTGTGCCTGCCCACATTTTATTAGTAAAAGGATGACAGCTTTTAACACTCATAAATAAAGTAAAATCAATTATAGGCATAAATTATTAACTCAAAAGAGTATCTTCTGTTTCTTAAAAGTAAAACTTTGTAATATAAGGCAAGTTCAGTGGACATAATATGTTGTTAAGGTATAAAATAACGGATGCTGTAGTTCTTCAGACACTTTAACATGGCTCAAGACCTTTAAGAAATTAATCACTCAAAAAAACAAACCAAGATTGAATGTACAGGAGATTATCTTCCAGGATGGTAGCATAAGGCACTCCACTGATCTGCTTCCCAGTGAAACTGGCTAAAACTTAAAAAAAGAAAAAGAAAAAAAAACCAACAACCATTTAAACCCTTTGCAAATGATCCTAAGAGAAAGCAACAAATTGAAAAACATCTATTCAAGAAAATCTGACAATTCACTAAGAAAAGCAAGAGTCTGTTTTTGTGCCAGTGTCATAATGTTTTGGTTAAATACCTTTATAATATATAACTTGAAGTCAGAAAGTGTGTTGCCTGCACCTTCGGGGTTTTGTTGTTTTTGTTTTGTTTTTCTCAGAATGGCTTTGACTATTTGGTATCTTTTAGGGTTTCATACATATTTTAGGATTCTTTTCTGTATTTCTGTAAAGAATGTCATGGGTATTTTGATAGAAATTGCACTGAATCTGCAGATTGCTTGGTGTAGTATGGACATAGTAACAATATTAATTCTTACAGTCCACGATCATGGGATGTCATTCCATTTTTTTGTGTCCTCTTCATTTTATTTCACTGGTGTTTTATAGTTTTCATTGTAGAGATCTTTCACTTATTTGGTTATATTTATACACTGTTAGTAGGAATGGAAAGTATACAGCCACTATGGAAAACAGTATGGAGGATTTTCAAAAAACTAAAAATAGAAATACCATATAATTCAACAATTCCACTGCTAGGAATATATCCAAAAGAATGGGAATCGGTATATCAGACATACCTGGACTCCCATGATTATTGTGTGGAAACACCTTAAGCATCCATCAACAAATGAATGAATAAAGAAAATATGGTATACTGACCATTGAAACTCTAGTCACAGGAGTGCCCCCTTGAGCCTCACTGGTCTCCACAGATGAAGGGAGCTACCTGGAGTCTGAACAGAGGCAACACTCAAACCCACATGAAACCCAGCAGACTCTTATTTCCTGAGCAGTCCAGCACTGAATACCACTGCCCCACCAAGGAAGAAGGCCAGGTGCTTTCATTCACTTCTATTACAGCACCACAACCACAGAAGAAATGAACCACTGGAGAATTCACTGTGCAGCCCCTGTCTTTGCTGTTTTCCACCAAAAGGGCTCTGACCACTTCAAAAACAGGCACCCCTGTACCTACCCCATCTCTACCCAAACACTGCAGCTTTGGCTTGACACACAGAGGCTGTCAGCTTCCAGAGACTGTCATTAGGCCCATTAGAGCCTCTGCCACTGATGCCTTTACCCTTGCCACATTTGGGCAAGAGAGGAAACAGGGAGGAGTGGCAGTTCCACTGTTCCTGGCCAGTAGGGAATTCTCTGCTACTGTGGCAAATTCCCAGTATGGAGCAGTCACCCCAGCCTTGCCTGAACACTGTGGTTATTACTAAACATTCCTCTGAGAACCCAGCTCCACAGGTCACAGCAACAACCTACTCCAAACACCAACACTGCTGCCTCTGCCCCTGCCACTCAAGACAAGGAAGGAGTAGAGAGAAGGATTGCTTCCATGTGTCCCTAGAATAGATGTGAAGGACCCCTGCCCCTGCAGCTTCCTGCCAGTTAAGACTTCCCACCAGCACCATGAGGTTAGCCCACTCCCAGTACAGGTCTGTAGCCTGTAAGGAACCAGGCAGCACAGCAGAAAGTGAGTAGTGGGCAACAGGAGCTCTATGTTCTGTCAGATCAGTGGTGGCATTAGATTCTCATAGAAGCATGAACACTTTTGTGAACTCTACATGCAAGAGATCTAGGTTGCACACTCCCTATAAAAATCTAATGCCTGATCACCCTCCCCCTCGCCCCCAGCCATGGGAAAATTGTCTTCCACAGAACCAGTCCCTGATTCCATAAATGTTGGGGACTGCTGCATGAGACCATACACAACATACATCTATTATACCCACAAGGGAAAAAAGAAGAAAATCTCAAAAAGCTCTATCCCAGTGATAGCAAATTAAAAACAAAGAAGAGCCACCTCTCCCAAGTGAGAAGTAACCAGGACAAGAACTCCAGACACAAAAAAAGCTAGATATGAGACCAATCCTATGTCTGATTGACATTCTGAGAAAGAAGAGAATTGAAAAAATATTTGATGACATAATTTGATAAAACATTCCCACTCTTGCTAGAGAGGTCAACATGAAAATACAAGAAATTCAGAGAACTCCTGCATGATATTAAATGAGCCAACCATCCCCAAGGCACATAGTCATCAGACAATCCAAGTTCAATATGAAAGAAAAAAAATCACAAAGGCAGATAGAAAAGTGCCAGATCACCAATCAAAAGAGATCAGTCAGATTCACCGTATACCTTTCAGTAGAAACTTTATGAGCCAGAAAAGATTGAGGGCCCATTTTTAGTATTCTTAATGAAAAGAGATATCAGTCAAGAACTTATAAACAAAGAAGAAATACAGTCTTTCTTAGACAGTCACTAAGGGAATTCACCACCACCAGACTAGTCCTACAAAAGATGTTTGAGAGAGTTCTAATCATGGAAACAAAAGAATGATAATCCTAACACAAAAGTGCATGTAAGCACTTAGCCCCCAGACCCTACAAAACAATCACAAAACTGATATTACAAAGTAAATAGCTAACAACACTATGACAGGAGCAAAACTTCACATATCAACAGTAACCTTGAATGTCAACAGACTAAATGTCCTACATAAAAACCATAGAATGACAAATTGAATTTAAAACCCATTCTTCTGTTGTCTGCAGGAGACCCATCTCACTTCTAATGACACCCACAGGCTCAAGGTAAAGAGATGGAGAAAGATCTCCCAGGCAAATGGAAAACAAGAGCAGGGGTTGCCATTCATTTATCAAATAAAGTAGACTTTAAACCAAAAACAGTAAGAAAAGTACAATGAAGGACATTATATAATGACATAGCAAGAAGTCTTAACTATCCTAAATATATATGCACCCAATACTGGAGCACCCAGATTTAGAAAACAGTTACTACTAGACTTAGGAGATGAATTAGCAGCACAGTAATAGTAAAGTACTTTAACACCCCCAATAACAACTTTAGACAGATCATTGAGGCATAAAACTAACAAATTCTGGACTTAAATTTGAAACTTGAGAAATGTGACATAATAGACAGAATACTTCACCCAACAGTCACAAAATATACTTTCTTTTGCACATGGATCATATTCTAAGATTGAATACATGCTCAGTAATTTAAAAGTCTTAATAAATTTTTAAAAAATCATAATCATAGCAAATATCTCTACTATAGTGGAATAGAAATAAATCAATACCAAGAGGAACTTTTTAAAAATCTCACAAATTCATGGGAACCTGCTCCTGAATGACTTTTGGGTAAACAACAATATCTAGGTAGAAGTTTAAAAATTATTTGAAACAAATGAAAATAGAGATAGAGCATACGAAAACCACTGGAATGCTGCAAGAACTGTTAAGAGGAAGGTTTATAGCACTAAACATTCACATCAAGAGGATAGAAAGATCTCAAAAACAACCTAATGTCCCATGTAAAGGAACTATAAAAACAAGAACAAACAAGTTAGCAGAAGAAAAGAGAGAATAAATATCAGAGCAGAACTAAATGAAATTGAAATTTTAAAGCATACAAGGGATCAATGAAATAAACAACTGGTCCTTTGAAAGAATAAACAAGATTTATAGACTGCTGGCCAGATTACAAAAACAGGGAGAGAGAAGATTCACATAAGTATAATCAGAGATGAAAGAGGTGACATTACAACCAATTGCCTGGAAATACAAAAGATTATCAGAGATCACTATGTGCATCTCTATGTGCATAGACTATAAAATCTAGAGGAAATGCATACATTCCAGGAAACACAGAACCTTTCAAGATTTAAACAGGAAGAAATGTCAACCCTGATCAAGCCAGTCATGAGTTATGAAATTTAAACAGCAATTTTTAAAAACCTACCAACCAAAAAAAATCCCTGGACCAGATAGATGGATTCACACCCCAAATCTACCAGACATACAAGCAAGATATGATAATCTTACTGAAACTATGCCAAAAATATGAGCAGGAGAGATTACTACTTAAGTCACTGCACAAACCAGTATAATCTTGATGCCAGAATTTGGCACAGAAACAACAAAGAAAGAAAACTACGGGCTGACATCCCTGATGAGCATAGAAGCAAACATTCTCAACAAATACTAGCAATCCACATCCAACAGCACACCAAAAAATATCAATCACAACGATCAAGTGGCTTTTATTCCTGTTTCAACATACGTCAGTGAATAAACATGATCCACCACATCAACAGAATTGAAAGCAAGAACCTCATGATCATTTCAGTAAATGCAGAAAAGGCATTTGATTTTTTTTTAAAAAAACCTCAATCATCTAGGCATCAAAGGAACATTCCTCAATAAGAACCATCTATGACAAACCTACAGCTGACATCATACTGAATGGGCAAATGTTGGAAGCATTCCCCCTGAAAATTGGAACAAAACAAGAATGTTTACTCTCATCACTCCTATTTAACATAGTACTGGAAGTCCTAAACCAAGCAATCAGACCAAAAAAAGAAACAAAATATATCTAAATATGATCAGAGGAAGTCAAATTATTTGTCTTCACAGATTGTAAGATTCTATATCTGGAAAACTCTAAAGAGACCACAAAAATATTCCCAGCACTGGTAAGCGACTTCAGTAATGTCTCAGTACATAAAATCAATGTTCAAAAATCAGTAACGTTACTATACACCAACATCCAAGCTGAAAACCAACTCAAGAACACAATCCTATTGAAAATAGCCACACACACACACACACACACACACACACACACACACACACACACACACACACACAAACCATCTGGGAATATATCTTACCAAAGAGGTGAAAGATCTTTACAACAAGAACTACAAAACACAGATGAAACAAAACAGAGATGCCACAAGCAAACAGAAAACATTCCCTGCTCATTGATTGGAAGAATCAATGTAGTTAACATGTCCATAAGTTCCAAAGCAATCTACAGATTCGTGTAATCACTATAAAATTGCCACATAATTTTTTACAGAATTAGAAAAAACCAATTCTTAAATTCATCTGAAAACAGAAAAGAGCCCAAATATAACACTCCTAACCAAATGATCAAAGCTAGAGGAATTACATTATTGAATTTCAGACTTTTCTGCAAGGTTACAGTAACCACAACAGTGTGGTACTGGTACAAAAAATAGACACATAGGCCAATGGAACAGAATAGAGAATCCAGAAATGAAGCCTCTCAAATACAACTGTTGTGGGAAAACAGAGAGACCATGACACTGAAGCTATCTTAGGAAGTAGTGGTTTATTAGCACGAAAGTGACTCAGTGGGCTAATGCTCCAAGGCTGAGCAACCGGGAGAAAGAGGAGAGGGGTTTTATCTGTAGTTTAGGTAAGGGAGGAGGTTGGGTTGTATGGCTATACATTTTTCTTTGGAATTTGCAAGGTGGTATCTAGCAAAACCAGATCCTCAAAGAACAAGTTGTCTCCAGGGCATACATGATAAGCAGGGGTTGTAAACCGATAACTTCACAAAGAGAGGATGCAGGGGTAAGGTTGTGAATCAATTACTATCTTGCACTCCCAGGAAAGCAGCCTGTGTCTATTTGGATTTTTCACGTCCCATGTCTAGCAGGTTTTGAGCTTGCAGGTTGATTTTTAAAAATGAACAATTTTACCTATTTTTAGCCCCTCTCTGCCACATTCCCCGCTTTGATATTTGACCCTTCATGGATTAAGAGCATCATCTTTAATTTGGTGCATTAACATTATGTGGGCCACAGTTTTTATGTTCAACAACTGTGGAGTTCATAATTATTGGGGCTGTGCAAGGGAGGATAAGACAGGATCCCAACAATAGGATTACAGATCCAATAATGTACTGAAATCCTCCCAGACCTGAGAACATGTTTTCAAACCAATTGCCAATTTTTATGCTATGCTATTTTTGTACTGGGACATGGGTAAGCTTTCTAACATAAGAAAGAACAGAAATGCTAGTGAGACCTTTTCACAACATGTCCAATTTGTAGGGGTCAACTCTGTCAATCCTTTGGCAAATAAAGTCAGTCCTGTAGCAAATAAAATGACAAACAGTATAGCAATTGGCAAATACAAAGGCTGACAAAGCAAAACAATGACTTATCAGTAAGGTCCATTGAGTCCTCAAGCTTCTGCCATGCATAGATCAGCCAGCGTCCTGTGTGTGGCTGATGCAAGACTGATGGATCCTCAAACTTTATCCCTGCATAGACTAGGCAGCCCCAGAGTGGCTAGAGCAGGGCTTGGGGAATCTTTTTTGGGTTTTCTGTCAGCCTCGGTGACTTTCTGGAGGGTCAGCTTAAGGGTAGCCAACGGATTTGTGGCACACTCCCAGTCCTGAAATGTAGACTTAACTCTGCTATAATGGATCCAGGGAACTATTTTGGTCTACCTTGACTGCAGTTGGAGTAGCCAAAAGGACAGTAAATGGGCCCCTCCAGAGGGGTTTTAGAGGCTTTACATTCCATTCTTTTTCCCATACCATATCACCTAGTTTAAAAGAATGGACATCAGTAGTTAAACTAACTGGTAGCCACTCTTTGACTTGATAATGGATGGCATTTAAGACTGAACCTAAGGCTTGCATTTGTTGTTTTAAAATAAGAGTTCCTAACTCCTTTTAGTATACCCTTAACGGGAGGGGGTGGCTGCCCATAAAGGATTTCAAAAGGAGAGAAACCTATTTGTTTTGTGGGGCTAGACCTTACCCTTAGAAGGACTATTGGCAGAAGCTAGACCCAGTCTAAATGAGTTTCTTGGCCTGTTTAATTTGTTTAAAGGCCTGTTGCTAAACTTTTTCCCATAACAGAAGCTCCTTATCACCCCCCTTTGTGGCTCCATAGAGGGGTTTTGCCATGATGGAGAAGTTAGGTATTCAAATTCTACAGAGTGCCACAGCCCCCCAAAACTCCCAGATTTAACACTAGGTAGTTGGGACTGGAATTGAACACACTACCTGTTTCCTTTCAGGGCCATGTTGGCGCTGGCCTTGGGACAAATGAAAACCTAGATACCTAACTTTTTCCTGACATATCTAGGCTTTTTTCTTTGAGACCTTGTAACCCTCCTTCCACAGGAAGGTGAGCAGTTGTGTCCCTTGCATACAGTTTTCCTGGGTTGTTGCTGCCAACAGTAAGTCATCTACATACTGGAGCAAGGTACAGCCCCACTGGTGTGCTGGAAAGGCTTTTAAATCTGAAGCTAGTGCCCTACCAGAGATGGTTGGAGAATTCTTGAATCCTTGGAGAAGCCAGGTACAAGTTAACTATCCCTTGGTGCCATTTGTTGGGTCCTCTCATTGGAAAGCGAAGATCGGCTGGCTTCTTGGGGCCAGGCAGATGCATAAAAAGCATCCTTTAGGTTCAAGCAGGTGAAGAAAGCAGCCTCAACAGGGATGAGACCCAGCAGTGTATACGGGTTTGGGACAACAGGTTGTAGAGTGACCACAACCTGATTTATGGCTCACAAGTCTTGAACCAGTCGGTAGTCATCTGTGCCTAGCTTCTGCACTGACAACAGTGGTGTATTCCAAGCAGACTGACAAATTTGGAGCATTCCATAATGCAGGAGCCTCTCCAGGTGCTTGTGGATTCCTATTTGTACTTTGTGTGGGATGAAGTACTGCCTCTAATGGACCGGCTCACCCCTTGGCTTTATTTACACAATCACAGGGGGTATATTTTTTGCCAGTCCTGGAGGATTATCCTCTGCCCACACTCCCAGTACTCAAAATGGCAGCTCTGGAGATTTTTGTGAGGCCTCCGTTAGGCTGTAGAGCCACCATTCCTCTTCCTGGGGGACAGTGAGGGTCATGATTTTAGCCTCTGGGCCTCTTAATCTCAGAACGATGTGATTAGAAGAGTCAAAAGTTATCTGAGTTTGAAGTTTTCCAAGGAGTTCTCATCCCATTAAGGATACGGGGTAATCTAGGTGATACAGGAACTCTTATATGACCTCATGGCTGCCGACTGTGCAGCATCCCAGCATTGTAAAGGGATGTCTGACTTGACGTCCAGTAACTCCCATAACATTAGCCCATTTTTGGGAGAAGGGGCCTATAGGCTGGGTGATCATGGAGTGTTCGCTTCTGTATCAACCATGAAGTTCATATGTTGGTCCCCTACTGTCATGCTGACCATAGGCTCCTGGGGACCTAAAGATAGTAGGGAGCCCAGTCTGGCCTATCTTGTTGCAGTCCTTCCACAGAGGCCAGGCCCATAAAGCCACTAGGAGCTGGTGGGTCCTGTTGATAAGTGGAGCTTTGTGAGCCATTTTTCTGATGGGCTTCCTCATCAGCTATTCTTTGGGGCCATTTACCTTTCCAGTGACCTTCTTGGAAACAAAAGGCACACTGATTTCTCCCTAATTTCATAGGGGGTTGTGATGTCTCTTGTGTAGGCTGATAGATGGAATTCAGGGGTCCCTGGGCAGGTTAAAGTAGTCTGGGCCTTGCTCTGGGAAACTGCCAACCTAGCTGTCTTCTTCTCCAACCTCTTCCTCTGTTTTCTCTCAGTGGGCCTGTTATCTGGTACCCCTCAATGGCAGCAGCAAAGATGGCCATTTTCTTTTTCTGCCTTTGGTCTACCTCTGGTTGGGCCTCCTTATCTCAGTTAATGAACACTTTAGTGGCAACTTATAGCAGCTGGCTAACAGTCATTCCAGCAAAACCCTCTAATTTTTGTAGCTTACGTCGGATATGCCCCTGGGACTGTCTGACAAAAGTTGTGTTTACCATATGCTTATTTTCGGTTGCCTCTGGATCAAAGCAGGTGTATAGCCAAAAGGCTTCACAGAGTATCTCATAGAATTGGCTTGGGCTCTCATCACCTCCCTGGAACACCTCAGAGACCTTGCTCATATTTATAGCCTTTTTCCCTCCTTCTCTTGTACCTCCTAGGAAGACCTCCTGATACTGTTCAAGCATTTGCAGCCCCTAGTTACTGTTGAGGTCCCATTGGGGGGTCCTCCTCTGGGAACTGATTTTGGGCATATGCCTGGCCATTGAGTGCTCCAGCCAGCCCGTGTTCCTCTAGCCATTATTTAGCCCCCTGTGTAATTCTCTGATGCTCCTCAGTATTGAATAGCATCAGGAGGAGTTGGCAGCAGTTCACCCAGGTTGGCCTCTGGGTCTGGATAATGGACTGTATTAAGTCAATCATAGCCTGAAGCTTTTCTGTGAAGGATGGTGTATGATTTTTCCAATTCGGGAGGTCTGTGGTGGTGAAAGACTGGTACACAAATGTGCATTGCCCACCTTGGATCTGGTCTTCTTGATCATAATAAATAGGTCCTCTAGTCTCCCTCAGTGGCATCTGGAAGGCACCACAGCATTCTCCTGATGTGAAATTAAACTTGCATTCTGGCAGCTGCTTTCTGGGTGGGTTGTGGGGAGTCAGAACAGGTGGTTCAGATGTGGCCTCTGATTGTTTAAGAGACATACTAGGCTTAGGGTTGCATTCCAATTGTGAGTCTCTAACAGTGACTGATGCTGTTGGATCAGATGGCAATGGTAGGGAGACTGGAAAATAAGGTGGTGGGATTTCTGGTTCATCAGCCAACACCGGCTTGGCAGTCAGCTCATTAGACTCTGATGGGCATTTGGACTGGGCTGTTTGAGGGCTACCATAATTTTGCAATTGTCTTCCCAGCAAGCTTTTAGCCAAGAAGGCCATGCAAGGACTGCATCCTGCCAACAATCAATGTAAGGGAATTGGTCCGGGTGACCTGGCTCTCCTACTATAATGCTGTATACTCTCCTAATGGTTTTTCTATCTAAGGATCCCTCTGGTGACCATCCATCCCTGAAAGAGGGCCAATCTATTTCACAGAATGTATGGAGCTTTCTCCGAGACAGTTTGACACCATAAATATCTCCACTGAAACATTTGTCAAAGTTCTTAAGCATACAATCAAGGGGGGTATTCTTACTTTGATTTCCTCCCCCTAACAGACAGCAAGCACACAAAAATGAAGAAACTGGGAGTATGGAAAAAACTGTCGCTTTGTCCTCCTCCAGCCGTACTCCTCACAGAGATATTTCAGACACCTCTTAGCAATTGACAGGTTGGTACAAACCCCCAACCTGGACCAAACCTATGATGGGGTCCGGGCTGCCTTCAGCTGAATGAGGTTGTCACCAGCTAAGATCAGGACTCAATTCTTGCTTTGTCCATTTGGCCAGGTTGGAACCCTTCTGCTGTTCGTCTCATTCACATGCAGTCACACAGTACATTCTCCAACCCTCCATCCTAATCCTAGGAGTCAACATGTTCATCTCAAGACTGTTCCTTCCACTGCCTTTCAGTCCTTTCCTTCAGACTGGAGACTACTAGCATTCTCCCAGAGGTGATGAAGCTCCCCTTCTGCCATCTACTGGCAGGTCTATGCAAAGACCCTTGTTCCTACCCTTTTCGTCGGATGGTATCTTCTCGTCAGTTCCTCTCCTCTTTTTGGTTTCCTGTGCTTTCGAAATCTGAACCTCAGTGTACCGGGAGGGGCCTCCCTCCTACAGATCAAAAGGTCCATTGTGCGCCAGGCAAGATTGCCTCTCCCATCACCCCGGAGGTTGTACCCCAATGACAAAGGAGGTGGAACACACCTTCTCTGAACTCTCCCGTTCCCAGACAATGCGCCAAGAAATGTGGGAAAACAGAGAGACTGTGACACCAAAGCTATCTTAGGAAGTAATGGCTTTATTAGCACCAGTGTGACTCAGCGGGCTAATGCTAACTTCACAAACAGAGGATGCGGGGGTAAGGTTGTGAATTGATTACTATCTTGCACTTCCAGGAAAGTGGCCTGTGACTATTTGGGTTTTTCACATCCCATATCTAGCAGGTTTGGAGTTTGCAGGTTGATTTTTTTAAAGGAATAATTTTACCTGTTTTTAGCCCCTCTCTGCCACATAACCAACCGAATTTCAACAAAGGTGACAAAAAATAAACATTGGGGAAAGGACGCCCTATTCAGCAAATGGTACTGGGAAAACTGGCAAGTTGTATGCAGAAGAACAAAGCTGGATCTCTACCTCTCACCTTTTACAAAATTAATTAAAGATGAATTAATGACTAAGCATAAGACTTCAAACTATAAAAATCTTAGAATAAAGCCTAGGAAACACTGTTCTGGACATTGGCCCAGGCAACAAATTTATGATCAAGTACTTAAAAGCAAATGCAGTAAAAGCAAAAATTGGCCAAGTGGCACCTGATTAAAGTAAAAAGCTTTTGCATAGCAAAATAAACTATCAACAGTATAAATAGACAACCTACAGAATGGGAGAAAATATTTGCTAACTGTACATTCAACAAAGGGCTAATATTCAGAATCTATAAGAGACTTAAACAAATTGACAAGAAACCAATAACCCTATTAAAAAGTGAGCAACAGACACTTCTCAAGCAAAGATATACAAGTGGTCAACAAACATGAAAAAATACTCAACATCACTAATCATTAGAGAAATACAAATCAAAGCCACAATGAGATACCACCTCACACCAGTCAAAATGGCTATATCAACAGATGTTGGTGAGTTTGCAAAGAAAAGGGAACACTCATACACCACTTGTAGGAGTGTGAACTAATTTAGTTTCTGTATAAAGCCATTAAGAGATTTCTCAGAGAACTAAAATTAGAATTACCTCTTGATCCAGCAATGCCATTACTGGTTATATGTTCAAAAGAACACAAATCATTCTACCAAAAAGACACCTGCACTAGTATGTTTACCACAACACTATTCACAGTAGGAAAGACACAGAATCAACCTAAGTGTCCAATCAACAAATTATTGGCTTAAACAATGTGGTATACATATACATCATGGAATACTATGCAGTCATAAAAAAGAACAAAATCTTACCATTTACAGGAATATGGATGCTGCTGGAGGCCATTATTCTAAGTGAATTAACATGGAAACAGAAAACCAAGCACTGCATGTGAGCCAAACCTCACCATCAATAGTAGATCTCATTTAGATTCAGAATAGAATGGTGGTTACTAGAGGCTAGAAAAAGTAGGAGGGAAGGATGAAAATAAGTTGGTTAATGAGTACAAAAATACAGCTAGCGAGAAGGTATAGGTTCTAGTATTCAATGATACAGTAAGGTGATTATAGTCAACAATAATTTATTGTCTATTTCAAAATAGCTAGAAGAGAATAATTGGACTGTACCAAACAAACAAATATATATATATATATATATATATATATATATATGATATGCCAATTACTCAAATTTGATCGTTACACATCATATAGATGTATCAAAATATCATATGTACTCCTGAAATTTGTACAACTTGTATGTATTAATAAAGAAAAGGAGCATGACCCTTTTGACACCTTGTTCTAGGACTTCTATCTTCTGGAACAGTGAGACAATTTATATCATTTAAACCAGTCAGTTGTGATACAGATATATTTAGTTTTATTATTCTTCACTTTACTATGTTTTGCAGATATTGCACTTCTGACAAATTGAAGGTTTACGGCAACTCTGAGTTGAGTGAGTCTGTTGGTGTCATTCTTCTAACAGCGTGTTCTCACTTCATGTGTCTGTCACATTTTGGTAATTTTCACAATATTTTAAACTTTTATTATTATTATTATACCTCTTATGGTGACTTGTGATTAGTAGTGTTTGTTGTTACTATCGTGATTCTTGGGAAGAGTCACAAATCCCACCCTTATAAGATGACAAACTTAATCGATAAATGTTGTGTATGTTCTGACTGATCTACCAACCAGCCATTCCCCTGCTTCTCTTCTTTTCTTCAGACCTCCCTATTCCCTGTGATGCAAGAATACTGACATTGGACCAATTAATAAATCTATAATGGCCTTTAAGTGTTCAAATGAAAGGAAGAATTACACGTCATACACTATAAATAAAAGGCTAGAAATGTTTAAATTTAGTGAGGAAGGCATGTTGAAAGCCAAGAAAGGCTGAGAGCTCAGCCTCATGTGCCAAACCAATCTCCACGTTGTGAATGCAAAGTAAAAATTCTTGAAGGATATTAAAAGTGTTACTCCAGTGAACAAACAAGTGATAAGAATGTGAAACAACCTTATTGCTAATGCAGAGAATGTTTTAATGGTCTGGATAGAAGACCATTAAAACCAGCTACAAGCCAGGATCGGTGGCTCAGCCTGTAATCCCGCACCTTTGGGAGGCTGAGGTGAGTGGATTGCCTGAGCCCACGGGTTCGAGACCCGCCTGGGCAGCAAGACCTCATCTCTACAATAAATCAAAAAATCAGCTGGGCGTGGTAGCGCATACCTGTAATTCCGTCTACTCGGAAGGCTGAGGCAGAAGGATCACCGGAGCCCATCAGGTCGAGGCTGCGGTGGCCGGGAGCGGCCACTGCACTCCAGTCTGGGCGACAGAGTGAGACTCCAACTCAAAAAACAAAAACAAAAACCAGCCACAACATTTCTTTAAACCAAAGCCTAATTCAGAGCAGTGCTCTAACCTTCTTCAATTTGTATGAAGACTGAGAGAGGTGAGGATGATGCAGACGAAAACTTAGAAGCTAGCAGATATTGGTTCATGAGGTTCAACAGAAGAAGCCACCTCTGTAACATAAAAGTGCAAGCTGAGGCAGCAAATGCTTCTGTAGATGCTGCAGCAATTTATTCAGAAGATCTAGCTAAGATAATTGATGAAAGTGGCTACACCAAACAACAAACTCCCAGTGTAGATGAAATAGTCTTCTATGGGAAGAAACTACCATCTAGGACTTTCATAGTAGAGAAAAGTCAGTGCCTGGCTTCAAAGACAGGTTGACTCTTGTTAGGGGCTAATGCAACTGGTAACTTTAAGTTAAAGTCAATATTCATTTACTGTCTCAAAAATCCTAGTGTCTTTAAGAACTATGCTAAATCTACTCTGTGCTATAAAAATGGAAAAAAAATAGCCTGCACATCTGTTTGCAGCATGATTTACTGAATATTTTAAACCAACTATTGAAATCTATTGCCTGGAGCCTGAAAATGTGACAGAATTACTGCCATCTCATGATAAAACTTTAACAGAGTTGCTTCTTATGGATGAGCAAAGAAAGTGATTTTCTGAGATGGACTATCCTCCTGGTGAAAATACTTGTGAACATTGTTGAAATGACAACAAAGGATTTAGAATAGTACGTAAACTAAGTTGATAAAGTAGTGGCAGGGTTTGAGATAATTGACCCCAATATTGAAAGAAGCTCTACTGTGCTTAAAATGTTGTCATTAAACACCACATGCTGTAAAGAAATCTTCTGTGAAAAAAAGAGCCAATGGATTTGGCAAACTGCATTATTGTCTTATTTTAAGAAATTGCTACAGTTTCCCCTACCTTTAGTAGCCCCACCCTGATCAGTCAATGCTATTAATTCTAAGGGAATATTCTCCACCAAAAAATGATTATGACTTACTTATAAAGGCCCGGATGATCATTAGCAATTTTAAGCAAGAAAACATTTTAAAATTAAGGAATATACATTGTTTTTTGAGACAAATGCTATTTCACATTTAAAAGACTATAGTATAGTATAAACATAACTTTTATATGCTCTGAGAAATCAAAATGTTCATGTGACTTGTTTTATTGTGCTGTTTACTTTATTGTGGAACTGAAATATATTTCTGAAGTATGCCTATATTGCCTCCTAGCAGGCACAGTAACTATGTCTTCAATAGACCATTCCTCTATTCTGTCAAGCCAGCTCCTTCAAGATGGGGGAAACATAGTAACATGATTTGAGTCTCTTCTCTTTTAATAACAGTCTAGCCAAATTTGTCAATTTTTTTATCTTGTCAAATAACTTCCTTTTTTTCATTTATTTATTGCATTTTATGTATTTTTGATCTAACATTTATTATTTCCTTATTCTTAATTTGAGTTTAGTGGGGGTTTTTTTTGTTTCTTATGGTGAATGATTAGGTTATTGATTTGAGATTCTTCTTCTACTTAATGTGTTTGTAGGGTTTTTTTAAAACTTCCTTAAAAAAATACTTTTGCTGTATTCCATAAGTTTTTGGTATACCGTGGTTTTGTTTTGATTAATCTCAAAATATTCTCTACTCTCCTTTGTGGTTTCTGATTTGAGTCATTTGTTATTCAGGAGCATTTGATTGATTTCTATATTTTTTTTAATTTCACAAATTCCCTTTTATTATTAATTTTCTATTTCATTCTATTGTACAAAGAACATAATTTATATGATTTCAATCTTTTTAAATTTATTGAGGCTTATTTATGGCCTAACATATGACCTATCCTGGAGAATGTTCCATATGTACTTGAAAAGACTATGCATTCTGCAGCTAAGTAATGTTCTGTAGATTTCTGTTATGGTTAGTTGGTTAATAGAGGTGTTGAAGCCATCTATTTCATTATTAATCTTCTGCTTAGTTGGTTTTTCCATTATTGAAGGAGGATATTGAAGACTCCAAATACTATTGTTGATTTGTTGGTTCCATCTGGTTTTGCTTCATGTATTTTGGGACTCTGTTACTAGATGCATATATATTTATAATTGCTTTATCTTCTTGATTGATTGACCTATTTATCATTATAAAGTGCTCTCTCTTTGTCTCTAGTAACAAGTTTTTCCTGGAGTCTATTTTTTTCTGATATTAGTTTAGCCAGTCCAGTTCTTTCTTGGCTACTTTTTTCATGGTATATCTTTTTCCATCCCTTTTTTTTTTTGAATTGGAGTCTCACTCTGTCGCCCAGACTGGAATGCAGTGGCCTCTCCCGGCCACTGCAGCCTC